>NC_081356.1:57358928-57658928 GCF_030684315.1 Stegostoma tigrinum | reverse complement strand
GGCAGAGCTGGTAGGTGTCGGGAATGCTGGATGACAAGAGAAATTGAGGTTTTGGTCAAGATAAAGAAGGAAGCATATGTCAGGTATAGACAGCAGGGATCGCGTGCACCCCTAGAAGAAGGCAGTAGGAGTATATTAAGTGGTAAATAAGGAGGTCAAAGAGGGGAAATGAAATTGCTTTAACAAATAGGGTCATTGAGAATCGAAAGGGATTCTACAAATACATTCAGGGCAAAAGGGTAATTAGGGAGATGATATTGCCTGCCCCTTAAAGATCAGCAATCACTGGAGAGGTTGGAGATACTGAACGAGTATTTTGCCTCAGTGTTTACTGCGGAGGATGATATAGAAAATATGAACATGGGGAAATAAATAGTAACATCATGAAAAATGTCCGTATTACAGAGGAGGAGGTACTGGACATCTTAAAATGCATAAAGGTGGATAAATCCCCACGACCTGATTAGGTGTACCTAAGAACTCTGTGGTAAGCGAGGGTAGAGATTGCTGGGCTCCTTGCTGTGATATTTGTATCATCGACAGCCACAGGTGAGGTACTGAATGACTGGAGGTTGACTAATGTTGTGTCACTATTTAAGAAAGGTGGTAAGGAAAAGTCAGGTATATATAGACTGGTGAGCCTGACATCAGTGGTAGACAAGTTGTTGGAGGGAATCCTAAGGCAGGATTTATATGTATTTAAAAAGGCAATGACTGACAAGGGACAGTCAACATGGCTGTGTATGTGGGAAATAGTGTCTCACTAACTTGATTGAGTTTTTTGAAGAAGTAATGAAGAAATTGATGAGGGTAGAGTAGTGGACGTGATCTATATGGACTTCAGTAAGGTGTTCAAAAAGGTTCCTCATTGTAGACTGGTTAGCAAGGTTAGATCATATGGAATACAGGTAGAACTAGCCATTTGGATACAGAACTGACTCAAAGGTAGAAGACAGATGGTGGGCTAGAGGATTGTTTTTCAGACTGGATGCATATGACCAGATTGGTGTTAGCTCCACTGATTTTTGTCATTTATACAAATGATTTTAATGTGAAAATGGGAGGTATGGTTAGTAAATTTGTAGATGACAACGAAATTAGAGGTGCACTGGACAGCGGAGAAGGATCCCACAGAGTATACATAATCTTGATCAGATGGACCAATGGGCCAAGGAGTGGCAGATGGAGTTTAGTTTAGATAAATGGAAAGGAAAATCAGGCAGGACTTATACACTTAATGGTAAGGTCCTGGGGAGTGTTGCCGAACCAAGAGACTCTGGAGCACAGATTCATTGCTCCTTGAAAGTGGAGTCACAGATAGATAGGATAGTGAAGAAGACATTGGTATGCTTACCTTTATTGCTCAGTGCATTGAGTATAGCAGTTGGGAGGTCATGTTGGTGCTGTACAGGAGATTGATTAGGCCACTTTTTGAGTACATTTCTGGTCTTCCTGCCTTTGGAAGGATCTTGTGAAACTTGGAAGGGTTTGAAAAAGATTTACAATGATATCTCTAGGGTTGGAGGTTTGAGCTGTAGGGAGAGGCTGAATAGGCTGGGGCTATTTTCCCTGGAGCTTCAGAAGCTGAGGGGTGACCTTATAGAAGTTTATAAAATCATGAGGGCCATGGAGAGGGAAATTGCGGGGGAGTCCAAAACTAGAGGGCATAGGTTTAAGGTGAGAGGAGAAAAGATTTAAAAGGGACCTAAGAGGCAACATTTTCACACAGAGGGCATTACGTGTATGGAATGAACTCCTAGAGGAAGTGGTGGAGGCTGGTAAAATTACAACATTTAAAAGGCATATGGATGGGTACACAAATAGGAAGCATTTAGAGGGATATTGACCAAAAGCTGTCAAATTTAAGCACCTATTAGATAGGCATATGGATGATAGTATAAGGTAGGGATGGAGGTTAGATAGACCTTAAATTTAGGGTAAAAGTTCGGCACAACATCATGGGCCAAAGGGCCTGTATTGTGCTTTACTGTTCTATATTCCATGTTCCAAATGGGGCTAGATTTATTTGGATATCTGTTCGGCATGGACGAGTTGGACTGAAGGGTCTGTTTCCATGATATATATCTCCATGACTCAATAGCAGTGTTCCTACCTCTGGGCTAGCAGTCCTGGCTTCAAAACCAAACTGCCCTGGATGCATGATATAACATGCTTAAACAGGCTGATTAAAATAACTACTATCCACTCAGGTACTTTTCCATGAGTGGTCACTTGACAGTGATCTGTAAAGGAAGCCTTTCCCCGCTCTTGGCCTGCATGCTCAAGAGAATGAGGACTATAAGTGAAAACAATTTAGCACACTTACATGATTATGTCTGTGGTTTAAAAGCACAGAATGCAAAAGCCATAAGAAGAGACTTTCGATCAATATTTTCAGAAGTCTGACGGTAACTAATTAATTCTACTTCCTTCAGTTACTTCGATTAGCTGAACAATAATAATTTATTAATCATCTGTTGTGAATGGTAACAATATCTAAATCCTCGGATGTAAAAACCCACATTCAGCATAATACCCAATGTAACTGGGTAATAAGATGCAAGCTACATGAAGGCCTTTGATTATCAACACGTGTCTGCAAGTTGCTCAATGATAAAAATAATTGCGACCATGAGTGGAACAGATATTCAGTGAAGGTTGTTTGTTTTTCATTTCTCCTTTTTCATGAAAGCTTGAGATTGCAAATCCACTTTGTGTCCATCTTCACTAGATTATGGATTATATAGATATGAATTTGCAAGGACTTACTCACCTTCTTCAACCTGCTCTTTCACATGACAGGTGCTCCCAGCATCGACTCTCATTGGCCTTTTATCAGGCTGTGCTTTCTCCCCACTCATTACAACCTCTATTCAAATATTCAGCTACCACCAGCTGAACAAAACAAAGCAGGCATTAAAATAGGGTCATAGACTCATAGAATTTTAAAGCATGCAAGGGCCATTGTGTCCTCACCAGTCACTGTCCATTGATGGATTCTAATCCCTTTTCCAGGACTTGGCTTGCAGCCTTGTATGCTATGTTGTTTGAAGTGTTCATCTAATAGTTCTTACATGTCTTGAGGGCTCCTGCTTCTAACACCATTTTAGGCATTGAGTTCAGATACCCATAACTCTCTGGATGAAAAAGAAATTTCTAAATCCCTTCTAGTCTCTAACTTAAAACTGTGCCCCCAGTTACTGAACCCTCTACTAAAGGGAAAACTTACTCCCTAATGACCCTGCATATGCCCCTCAGAATATTGTACACCTCAATCACATCCTGTCAGTCTTCTCTGCTCGACGGAAAACAAGTCCTGACCATCTAATCCTTCTTTATAGTTGAATCACTAGCCCCAACTGCTTTCTGTAGTAGAAAATTCCACAGGTTCACAACTTTCTGAGCAAAGAAATTCTTCCTCATCTCTGTCATAAATGCTTATCCTTTATTCTTAGACTGTGACCCATAGATCTGGACTTCCCCATCATCGGGAACATTCTTCCTACATTGAGCCTGTCCAATACCATCTGGATTTTTTACATTTCTATGAGAATCCCCCTCTTCTTTCTAAATTCCAGGGAGTACGAGCCCAGTTGGTCCAGCCTTTCTTCTTATGTCAGTCCTACCATCCTCAGAATCAATCTGGTGGACATTCACTAGCCTCCCTCAACAGCAAGAATGTCCTTTCTCAGATTAGGAGACCAAAAGTGGCCACAAAACACAAGGTGAGGGCTCACTAAGGCTCTGTTTTACTGCAACAAGACATCTCTACTTCTGTAATCAAATTCTCTCGCTATGAAGACCAGCATGCCATTAGCTTTCCTCTCTGCCTGCTGCACCTGCATGCCAACCTTCAGCAACTGTTCCACCATGACACCCAGCTCTAAACTGCCATCATTCAGATGATAACAAAGTGTGAAGCTGGATGAACACAGCAGGCCAAGCAGCATCTTCAGAGCACAAAAGCTGACGTTTCAGGCCTATGCTCCTAAGATGCTACTTGGCCTGCTGTGTTCATTCAGCTCCACACTTTGTTATCTTGGATTCTCCAGTATCTGCAGTTCCCATTGCCATTCAGATGATAATCTGCCTTCCTGTTTTTTCCACCAAAATAGATAACTTCACACATGTCCACATTGCATTGCATTTCCCAAGTATATGCCCACTCAGCCAGCCTATCCAAGTCACCCTGCAGCCTCTTAGCATCTTCCTCATAGCACACACTGCCACCCAGCTTAGTGCCAAGTGCAAATTTGTAGATACTGCATTCAATTCCTTCATCCAAATAGTTTATGTATATTGTGAGCAGTTGGGGTCCCACCATTGAACCCTGTGTTA
The DNA here is from genome assembly GCF_030684315.1 of Stegostoma tigrinum. Lineage (NCBI taxonomy): Eukaryota > Metazoa > Chordata > Chondrichthyes > Orectolobiformes > Stegostomatidae > Stegostoma > Stegostoma tigrinum. Next base: position 57,654,590 of record NC_081356.1, on the reverse strand, counting down.
CCCTAGTCACCACTGCTTCCCATTCTGGAAAAGACCCTTGTTTCCAACTCTCCATCTCCTGTCTGCCTACCAGGTCTCTACATATCAATATATTACCAATGATACCGTAAGCTTTAATTTTGCTTACTAGTCTATTGCGTGGGACCTTGTGAAAAGCCTTTTAAAAGTCCAAATACACAATATCCACTGATTCACCTTTGTCCATTCTACTGGTCACATTCTCAAAAAAATCCCAGAAGATTTGTCAAGCATGATTTTCCTTCAGTAAATCCATGCTGACTTGAACTGGTCCTGTCATGGCTTTCTAAATGCTCAGTTATAACATCCTTAATAACTGACTCCAGCATTTTCCGCACCCCCAACATTAGGCTAACCAGCCTATAATTTCCTGTTTTTCTCTCACTCCTTTTTTAAAAGGTGGTGTTACATTACCTACTCTCCAGTCCATTAGAACTCTTCCAGGGTCTGTAGAATACTGGAAAATGATCACCAATGCCAATATCTCTAGGGCCACTTCTTCAAGTACCCTGGGATGCAGAGCATCAAGCCCTGGGGCCTTTTCGGGTTTTAATCCCATCAATACCCTCATTACTATTTCCTGACTAATAAGGATTTCCTTCAGTTCCTCCTTCATTCTTGACCCTCTATCCCCTAGCATGTCAACAAGGATACTTATGTCCTCCTTAGTAAAGAAGATCCAAAGTATTTGTTCAACTTGTCTGCCATCTCTTTGTTGTCCATTATGAATTCACCTGATTCTAACGGTAAGGGATCTACGTTTGACTTCACCAGTCTTCTTCTCTTCGCATAGTTGTAGAAGCTTTTGCAGTCAGTTTTTATGTTTTCTGCAAACTTACTCTCATCTTCTACTTGCCCCTTCTAAATTAAATCCTTTGTCCTCCTCTGCTGCATTTTAAATTTCTCAGGTTTGATGCTTTATTTGGCCAATTAATAGGCCTCCTCTTTGGCTTTAACACTTTAATCCCTGATTTCCCTTGTTAACTATGGTTGAGCCACATTCCCTGTTTTGCTCTAACATCTGACAGAGATGTACACAAATCTAAAAATATCGCTTGAAATTAACACAGCCTGAGATTGTCATAGTTATTAGTTGGTACAGAGACTTAAACACAAAGGCTATTTTTCTGGCTTGTTGGCCTAGTGGTCTGATGCTCAGTTCAGGAGGAGGGAAAGAAAGCATGAAGTTCCCACATTAAACTCCCAGATAAGTTCTCAAACAGGCTCTTGTGGCACAATGGTAGTATCCTTACCTCTGGGCCATCACGTAGCCTAGTTCAAGTCCTACCTACTTCGGAGGTGTGTAATAACGTCTGAGAATAGCTTTTTTAAAAATGTCTTTTTTCTTCTTCCTTCCATCACAGTTTTCTCCCTATTTCTTATGAAGGCACTGATTCTTGATGGCACCCAGTTTAGTATGTACAAGTAACTGTGTGAACCAAGACAGTGAGGGTTAACAAGCTTCGCAACTGTGTGCATCACACTCCCTCTGGCTTGTCTTAACAGGTTGTACACGTATCATTAGTGTCATGCATGCCTCTGAGTCAGAAGGTTGTGAGTCCATGTCCCACTACAGAGACTTAAGTGCATAACCTAGGCTGAGATATTACTGTAATATTGAGGAAGTTCTGCAATGCCAAAGATGCTAATTTAGATGGATATATTGACGACATTGCACAATTAAAGTGTGGAGGTTTATCGCAACATCCTGACCAAGATTTATCATCCGACCAATGCCTAAAATAGATAACTCATTCATTTATTAAGTTGAAGTTTAGCAGAGTTTGCTGTGTGCAAATTGCCTGTTGCATTTCTTTCATTAGAACTGAGACTGCATTTCAAAGGTAATTCATTGGCTCATGTGTTGGAAATATCCTGAAATTGTAAAATGCACCATATAAATGGACATTTTTCTCTCCACCTCTTCACAACAGGATCAATATCACACTGTTTCATGCTATCTGTAGCTCCATTTCTCTTCTTAATTCCCTGTTACCTGTGTCCTTATTTACACAGATAAAAAAACTTAATAAGACCATACTCCAACAAGAATGCTTGCCTTCAAAAGAAAAAAAGAGAACACTGAAACAAAATCATGGTCTTTTTACACAAAAAAGGCAATTTAAAGAGAACCTTTTTACTAATTTAGAAAGTCAAGAGAAAATAAATAAAGACTTATATCCGTCTAGCAAAATTCATGACCATTAGGCAGCTCCAACCTAGTGATTTCCAGCTAATGAAATACTTTTGGCATTGTTACTGTTGTGATGTAGGAAAAAATAGTTTGAATAAAGGAGTGCTTAATATCCTTTTATTATAAACATGGAGGCATCAGATAGGAGAATGAAAGACATTTTCAGCCTTTGTCCCCAGTTTCACTATCAAGCTCTCTTATATCAGGCATAACACGCTCCCTGGATTACACAGCACTCTTATAGACGAATCTACCAGCATGTGCTCCCAAAAAAAGTTACTGAAATTATTTTAGAATGATGTATAAGAATTTATTCCTCCCTTGCTGTTGCTGCTTGAGGGGTAAGAACAAACAGATCAGAGCAGCGGGATTAGAAACTACACAAAGAATTGGCAGTATTCGCAGATTATTGCATGGGTAATAACGTCATGAATTGGATCACATGCCCTTTGTTCAAACCTCCTCACCCTTTTTTTCTGCTGATGTCAATAGAAACCCCTCAGGGAGTAACATCCACTACTTAGACATACTTATGTAGAGAACTCTGCTTGCCTCAAACACTATTTTAAGAGTTATAATATTTGGAAGTCCATGTAGAAAGTTTATCATGACATCTAGGAGGAGCACTTCAGATGTGGTAAATCTTCCATTCATTAGCTCATATGAAAGGTTAACCTAAAGTTTTTATTCTGCCAACTGGTGCTCAACTATTATTTTATTTACATCGACAGCAGTAATTTCCTTTGAACAGCTCCTGATTGTTTTTTTACAGTAGCTTCACCGAAAGTATGGTGGAAACCACTTTGGAATGTGTATATTGGTTTTCCAATGTACTTCTGCCAAATATATGGCAGTGAAGTAAGGACAGAGATAACCAGTCTGCTGCATGGGCTGATTTAAACATCAAGGGCTGCATCTTACGACTTCTTGTGGATAAGTGTAAGTTGTGCCGAGTTATCTTGAAGGAATTATCATTGCAAAGTCTAGCAGGATTTTTCACTGTATCTTGCCAAACCTATAGTGTCCATCATGTCTGAGCCTATCCCCATCTTACCACCTGCAAACTCCCAAAACGACTTGCTACTCTCTGAATATCCGCCAATAGACCAGTGATTTTCACCTGCATCTTCTTTAAAAAGCCACTGTTCACATGGACAAACCAGAAAAAGAACCACACTCAGCTCTCTCAGGAGTCTCCACTCAGGATACTCCACACATGGTATGCCTTGGAAGTTATGCTGAGGCAGATCCACTTGCATCAAGCAAGAAGACCCTTGGCATGGCTGGCTCATCCAGGCACAAATGTTCCCAGGGTTTTCCAGACAAACTTCCAGTCCACTGGGTTCCACTGCCTAGCAGTTTCCCTTTATTGCTGCTGCAGAATCAAGGGCTACGCTAAGACATTGTGGGAGCGTCAGGCAGGAGGAATTGAGTCCTATATCTCCCTTATTCTTTCCTTGGCTTGTATGTCCAATAGTGTTGCAATGAATGAATCTGTTAACACTGCCTGGAGCAGGAAGGTGCACAGCAAAAATGGAGCAAATGGTCAGGGAATAGTTACCTCAGGTCAATATCCTATACTCTGTGTGGGTCTGTGCATAATTTCCTTTAGAAGGACCTCACATCAATGGATCCTGCAACCTCACCCCTCACAGGTCAAATGTCTGACCCTTCACTCTGAGTGTGGTCACAGTCACTTTCTTCTCCATAGTGTGTAGAACAATGAATGGTGGCAGTGAACACATTTCAGTCAGTAGCTTCTAGAATTCACCTCCAAGTGTTGGCGTGACCTTGAGCATCCAGATCCCCTTCCTGGTAATGCCTCCTGTGAATTCCATGCATTTCACACCTCCTTCCAGACTGCCACCAAACCCATTCTAATAAGCTTGCCCCTGCCAACCTATCCTTCCAACTCCCGACGTAGGAAGTTGCCATGCCAAATGTGTTCCCTGCTTGCCCGATGATGTCAGGGTGGTCCTGAGTGTGGGCAAACCCCTTTCCCGCATGACCTCCTTCTCATCCATGCTTTACTGTATCCCACACCCCCTTAGAATACTGTTGCCCCCTTCTCCCTAGCCCACAGCCCCCCATCCTGAAGAGCAACTCGCCAGGTCTTCTCCTTGCAAGTCTCTGCCCATCATTTCCCAGAATTGTTTGACCCCTCCAATTCAGTTTCTTCCCCTGCCACAGTGCTGAAACACTTCTCACCAAAGCCACAAATAACATCCAACGTGACTGTTACAAAAATGTCTAAAAAATTAAAAACAGGTAGAGACGTGGTCAATTTTAGTGGACAGGTGCTTTGCCCAGACTTAATCGATTTGAACTTGTTAGCTTTATATTTTGAAAAATTACTAGAACACCCCTTAAGCATATTAAAAATTCATACCTCAGGGAATTTTTTCTTCTGTATATATTCAGTAAGTGCAGGATCGAAGTATTTGGCGTAACCTTCATTCAGACTGTATATTTTCCCCTTCTTCTTTATTTTCACATTCCTTTCCACGAGAATAAATTCACCTACAGCCTAAATAAAAAAAAGAGAATAATAACAATAGTCAAGCAATACGAGCTTTAGTTCATTAGAATTAAAGCCCAGGAACTTGTGGTAATTAAGGTTTATGTTTTTCTTCTGGGTTTAACAGATTGTAATTAATCTGAATTGAATTTACAATAAGTTTGTTCAACTATCTACAAGCTTATTAATTAACACGTGACAACTGAGAGAATTTTAATTAGCTTTATGCATTTTAATAAGTATTCATTTTAGGATTCCATTTGACAAGATATACAACAGAAATAAAACATGATTGTGCTGCCAGAATGCCTCTGAGAATGTTCACTTGTACTTGAAAAGGAAAACCACAAATTAACAGGGAGCTAATTGTTTATTAATATTTTGTCCTTTTTATCGCTTTTGTTTTCCCCTTCTTACCTGAGGGTGTTGACTTGTTGTTGTGATGCTATTGTGATGTACCTCCAGTGTCTTGTTGAATGCTCATTGTTTATTTTGAGCATTCACAGTGAGTTTTGGCTGACGATTTGCCCAAGATCATGGTGCACACAGGAGTCATGGGGAGGAATGAAGTGTGAAAAGAATTTTAGCTTCCTAAAAAAACTGGATAAATGCTTGAAGTCTTGGGAATCTGAATTCTGACACCAACCCAACCAAATCTCCAAACGGAGACTTGTTGCGGTTTCATATATGTGTGGGCAGTTTACCTGTTCCCAGGAAACAATCTGGCAATTGAAGTATCACAATGAGGCTGCATGCTTCATAATATACATGGTTTTAACTTTTACTCTGAACTGAGTTTCACAACTGATTGATACGAATAGATGAACAAGGAGCAGGCACTTCTGTCCTTTTAGCTCATCGAGAATACTCTGCCATTCAATAGGATCCTGGCTGATCTGATTGTAACCTCAAATCTATATTTCCACCTACCTATGATAACCTTTAACCCCCTTGCTGAACAAGAAATGATACACCTCTGTCTTAAAAATATTCAAGGGTTCTGCTTCCACCACCTTTTGAGGGAAAGAATTCCAAAAACTCTCAATCCTCTCGGATAACAAAAAAGCCTCATCTCTATTTTAAGTGGGTAACTTCTGATTTTTAAACAGTAATGCCCATTACCTTATTCTCCTGTAAATGGAAACATCTTCTCCCCATCCAGCTGTCAAGACCTCTCAAGGTATTATCTGTTACAATTTAATATGATTCAATTTCAAGTTGGTTCTTTCTCTTCCAAGCTCTAGTAGATCTAAACCTAGCTTGTTGAACCTTTCCTCATAAGATAGGCCATCCATTCCAGATATCAGTCTGGTAAAAGTTCTCATAACATGCATCAAGTGCATTTATATCCTTTATTAAAAGAAGTGACCAAGATTGTACATAGCACATGTGGTCTCAGCAATGCCATGGAGAAGTGAAGCACAATCTTCCTACTTTTGCATTCAATTCACAATAAATTACAACATTCTATTAGCTTCCTAATTACTTGCTGGATCTGCATACTAACATTTTATGATTGACGCATTTCACAAGTAATGTGACATTGCTGTCAAATGAACATTCATAAAACTTGAAGGTGTTTAAGGAAATTCGAATTTCAGGCACCCCTCCCCTACCACTCCAAGAAGGTCAAAAATTTTAAACCTTCTTGTAGCCTGTTTTAATAAGAGCAAATAAGCATTGGAATTAGGAACACGGGTGGATCATTTGGCCCTTCAAGCATGAACCATTACTCAATAAGATCATTGTTGATCTGCTTGCATTTTGAATTCCACATTTCTATCTAATTCCAATAACTTTTGATTCCCTGCCCAAAAGAATCTATTTACCTCTGCCTTAACATGAAATTGTCTTATGTTGCCACAGTCTTACCAGATTATAGGGCTGCTCTTTCATTAGAGAGAAGTGACTGGTGGTGTCTTAACCTTAAGGCCAACATATCTAAGGTGAAGTTGAGAAGGAGAGTCTTTCATGGCAACCTCAGCCAGTGATGGAATTGAACCCATGCTGTTGGCATCGCACTGCTTTGCAAACTAATCATTTAGCCAACTGACTATGAACATGCTGATTAGGTCAATCAGGAATTGGCCATTGAAAATGAAATGGAAGTATACTGCAAATAGTTTGAGAATAATGAGAAACAAATGTTGAGCAAGGGCTTTGGCCCATCTTTGGCCATCTGTAATACAAAGAAAGAAACATAATGCTTGAAGACTGATGTGGTCTAGCTCCAGTCAATTGTTTGGGGAGGAGATAGTTTGCATTCAAGTACATCACGACCTCTGCCCAGAGAAAAGGTAGAAATTAGCTTCAGGTTTCATAGTACTTTCCTGTGTATCTCCTGGTGACTAGTAATAGTGATGCATGTAGCATATGGTAGGAGAAACAGCAAGGGAAGCAAATGGAAGTACAGAGAAAGTGGAAAAATGCATCCTGGTTTAATCAAGAAAATTTTATTTTGTTTGTTGCTTTCCAATTAAAGATTGTGGGATGATGTGGGGTCCAATTCAATATTCATGTTTTCAGCACCTTAAACACATTATTTTCTTTTACTGAATTCACTGTTAATGTTCAGATGGGATCTGAACTGAAGTCCTACTCTCACAAGCAACTCACATTCTTATATTTTCTCCATTCTCAAAATAGTGACAAGGTAACTATGATGCAATATATTATTCTAGTTCTTTCAACTGTTACAAATACTTGCATCCGATCAGAAATAGTAATAATTTTTTGAGCAACACGAGCTACATACTGGATCCAACATGAAGAAGTTGACACCTTGTCCAGTGGATAGTGCTACCAGGGTAGCACTGCCATACAGTGCATAGCCAGCGGCTACCATAGTTCGTCCAGGTTGAAGAGCAAGATTTTCGGTAGGCTGCTCTCCAGAATCCTAGCAAAGGCAAAACAAACGGTCAGTTACAGTGGAATCTATTCACTCTTCGTGTAACAATTTTCCACATACCCAGTAAAACTTAATAATTGAGCAATCATGACTAACAATTCTTACATAAGGAATATATGCCTTTTGGTGATATATAGTAAGTGATCTTTAAGTGACGTTATAACAAAGTTGCCTGCTACTGCGTTTGGAAAGATTGAGAATTCCAGTTTAAGCAACTAACTTCAATTATATTCTAGTCAGCAACAGCATATTCATACATGCATGTGATTTTCATCCTAGGCTCTTGTAGTATTTAGTGAAGTCAAGCCCAGCATGTCCAATCTTTCCTCCATCTAACATGTCTCATTGGACCTACCTGAGACACATTCACAACATTCCTCAGATAAGGAGACCAAATCTATATGCAGAATTTGAGAGGGGGTCTCACAAATGGCCTGTACAACTGACGCATGACTGTCTTATTTTTATGTTCAATTTATGTTGTAAGAAAGGATGCCATTCCATAAGCCTTCTTATAACCACACATTGTACTTGCATTGTAACTAATGCGCTAGAACCCCTGGATCAGTTGCACCTCTGAATTCTGCGGTCTCTCCTCATATAAATAATACCCTCCTTTATTACATTTGCTGTCAAAATGAACAATTCCAAATTTTTCCACATTGTACTGCATCTTCTAGATTTTTGCTCACTAAATGAAAGTATCAATCTGCATCCTTGTTATGCCATATTTCCACCTTTCTTTCTTCAAGTAGCAATTTTTCATAAACACGTTAAAACTTAATGATTGAGTAATCATGACTAACAATGTAGTCAGATGTAAATGTAGTCACTATACCTTTCATCCTCTCATTAGTATAAATTGTAAATATTTGCGGGTCCAGCACAGATCCCTGTAGGAGCACATTTGTCTCATCCTGTCAATCTGAATGGACCCATTTAGTATACTCTCCAGCTCTTTGTGCAGTTTTTTTTTCATGCAGCACCTTGGTATATTCCTTTTGGAAGTTAAAGTATAGTGTATCAGTGGGTTCACTTTATCCAGAGTGCATATCGTTCCTTCAAAGAATTCTGTATAAATTTCCCTTTTGAAAAGCTTTGCTGACTCTTCCTCATTACTTTGTGTTTTTCCAAGCATCCAGTTATAACTTAACTATTGATCAATTCTAACATGTTCTCTACAATGTCAAGCTAACAAACATTTAGTTTCAGTTTTCCGTCCCCCTCTCTTCTTGAATAGTCTGTTTATGTTTGCCAACCTTTCAAGAATTTAGAGAATTTCAGAAAATTAATGTCAATGCATGTGCTACCTCATTAGCCATTTCTTTTAAAGCCTTTGGATGAAGTCATTTAGGACCCGGAGGCTTATCATCCCTCAGGTCCATCAGTTTGCTCAATATCACTTCTGAAATGAATTTCACTAAGTTTCTCTCTTCCTTAATTTACAGATATCATTTACAGATATTAGTGGGATCTGCTTTGTATCCTTTAAAGTGAAGGTAGAGCAGGATATTTATCATTATATCCATCATTATTTCATAATTTACTTTCCCCATTCTCACCCTTTAGGAACTAATTTTCACTTTATTATTCCTTCTTTTTAGCTGCCTATAGACACTCTTGCTATGTGATGTTACATTCCTAACTAAGTTGCTCTCATGCTCTAATTTATAGTGACTACATTTACATCTGACTACATTGTTAGTCATTTTGACCTTTCAGTCATTTTCTGACATTCCTTATATTCTTCATATTCTGACCAGTCATTTGACCTACGATTCACCTTTATGCAATTATATGTGTTTCCCTTAAGTTTGATGCTTTCCTTAACTTCTTTAGTTAACCATGAACAGTGGATGCTCCTTTTCAAATTTTATATAGGAAACATGTCTATTTTGAGCTTTCTGAAATATCCCTTTAAATGTCTGCCAATACTTCTCTATGAATCTATCTCACAGACTAATATTCCCTTTCACTTCCGTTAACACAGCTGAACCAGGTAGTTGCCTTTTTGTAAGTTTAAAGTACTGGTCTTGTCCCTTTCAAACTTGACGTAAAACTGGGCCATACTGTGGTTGCTGCTACCTTGAGGTGTCTATACTCTAAGGTTATTAATTAATTTCATCACATTACATAATGTCAAATCTAACATAACCTGTCAATACATTTTCTGAAGAAGGCTCTAGGTCCGAAACACCAGCATTCCTGCTCCTCTGATGGTGCTTGGCCTGCTGTGTTCATCCAGCTCTACACCTTGTTATCTCTGATTCTTCAGCATCTGCAGTTATCTCTAATATAATCTGGTTGTTGTTTTAAGAAACAATTATGAAAACACCCCTTGAGCTCTTCATCATTGTGATTATTGCAGTGCGATTTTGCAAGGTTATTTGTAGATTAAAATCACCCATGATTATTGTTGCCCCTTTACTGCAAGATCCCAACATTTTTTCTTGTATCATTCTTCCTACACTTTATCCACTACGGTGAGCTAACTTTAAGGAATTAAGAAGCTAAGAAAGAACTATTCTTTAGCAGATTTTGGCTTCATATAGCAGAATTCTTTGGCTGTGTAAAAAGTCAATATTTCCTCCAATTTTTACTTTCTGTAACATTATCAAATTATACAGTACCTTTAGCTTTATTGAATAACTCTGGGTATTTCATTAGAGGATTAAAGAAAGTAGGAACCAAGGCCTTTTATGAAGCCTGATGTCCAAAAACTCCATCAAAGGGGTTTTAGGAAGTGTTGTAAGAGTGGAAAATGAGATAGGGAAGTGGAGGGCAACGGGGAGGGTATTTTGGAGTCTGTTGCCCAGCCCCCTCAAGACATGATAACCAATGCTAGAGCAATTCAAATTGGGAATGCACAGGAGAGAAAGGTCATAGAGAGATTTGAACACAAAGATAAGAATTTCAAAACAAAGTTGCTATGTGATCAGGAGCCATTGGAATTCAGTAAGCACACTTCCTTTCTCCCACCTATCCACTCCTCCCACCACAACCCCTACCTCCACCTCCTACCTACCAGCCTCATCCACGCCTCCTTGACGTGTCTGTGTCCCCTCCGCCTATCTGCTCCTTTATCCATCTTCCATCCGCCTCTCCCTCTCTCTCTAATTATTTCAGAATCCCCTTCCTCTCTCCCATTTCTGAGAAAGGGTCCAGATCCGTAACGTCAGCTTTCCTGCTCCTCTGATGCTGTTTGGCCTGCTGTGTTCATCCAGCTCTACACTTTGTTATCTCATTTCTTGTTTTTTTTTCTTTGTTTCAGTCTTGAACTGAGTTGAACTTAATTAGCTTCATTGTCTTGTTATTTTGAGCACCATGTCTCTCTGATGAGAACAGACAACAAACCAGCTTTCAAGCTTCTGCTATTCAATTTATTCTTAACAGGTCTGCAAAAACGATGCAAACAATTCCACTATACTCTGTTACTTACTGCACCTGACTTCTGCAGCTTCCTGCTATATTGGCACAGCTGACATCGGACTTTGTATGATATTAAGCAATTCCAATGTCCAGCCAGAATCTACTCGTCATTATCCATGTTGAAACAGCTTAGCTACCATGATGTTGACTGATACTTCCTGTCATCAGCTTGTGCTGACTCAGAACTCTTCCTGCTTCCCCTCCCTGTTATGTGCTCATTACTCTCCTGAAGACAATAACTTGCTGGGTTGCAATTCTACAAACACCACCCTCTGGTCCCTCAAAAAATGAGTCTGTTGTCTTCATGCAAGCCTAGTCAGTAGGCTGTGTGGCTATGGGAAGTGTGGGGACTTATAGCTCTATTCTATTCTAATCAACACTCACAGAGATCCCATATATATCCTATATATATGCACACATACATTGTCACAAATGCAGTTCAGTTCCTTACAGTGGCATATCAAGAAAACAAACAAATATTAGAGTTTGACTCTAGCCAAATAAGCCAAAGGCATCTCATACCTGAACCAGACTATATTTACATACATTTGAGGCACCTGGAGAGTTCAATAACTGAACGGACCCCCATTTAACTTCAGCAGAAGGACCGCAGACAGTGGCCATTCCCCACTGTTCCTTGGCAACAGCTGGTCCAAGCTTTAGTGCATCTCTAAGCATGTAGTCCTGGACCTTGGAATATGGCAGTCTGTAGCATATGGTTGAGGTCAACTCTTTGCAACAAGTTTTGAACAGACCGAAGAGCTTCTTTCACTGAGTTGATGGTCCTCCAGGTGTAGTCAATGTTTGTATTGGAGTTCGTCTCAGGGAACAAACTACAGAACACAGAGTCCTGCATCATGGAGCTGCTTGGGATGAACCTCGACAAAAACTGTTGCCAGACTCAACTCCTTTGCAAAGGTACATTCCAGAAGGAGATGTGTGGCAGTCTCAAATCCCTCTACAGCCACTTCCAGGGCAGTGTGCAGTGATGCAGACAGACCAGGGATACAAGAAGGATCTCACAGGCAGTGCCCTTCTCACCACCAGCCAAGAAATGACTTGGTGCTTGTTGGAAAGTTCTCGTGATGGGGCATTCTGCCAAATGGCTTTGACAGTCTGCTTAGAGAACAACCCGGCAGGATTCATCCTCTCCTTTTCCCATAGGGTCTTGAGGGTGATACATGCTGACCACTGCCTGATGGACTAGTGGTCCAAGGTGTTTTTCTTTGCAAATTTCTCCACAAAGGAAAGGTGATACAATACAGTCCAACTACTTGGAGTGTCCCACTGCAATGAGACCAATCTCACCCTTCACAACATCAGGGACAGAAGGAATCTCAGTACCTAATGATACTTGGTATTTGTATACCGAGGGACTATGCAGAGCTTGATGCAGTCACACACAAAGGTGGCCATCAGGATGAGTGTGACATTGGGCATGTTCTCCACCCTCTTGTCCAGAGTTTTGCACATGGTGTCCCTGCAGACCTAGTCCATCTTAGACCTCTAGATGAAGTGGAAGATGACTTGGATGACTGCAACAGTGCAGATTCGGGAAATGGGCCAAGCCTGCTCCAAGTACAACAGACAGAGAGCCTTACACCTGATGACTGGTTTGTTACCTGCAATGGAGAGGAAACGGTGCTCCCAAAAGATCACTTTCTGCCTCACCTTGTGATGCTGTCCTCCCACCATTTTGTGCATGTCCAGGCCCCTCCAAACTATATTCCCAGCACCTTCAAGTAATTTGTCCTGACAATGAAGGGGATAAAGAATCTGTCAGCACAGTTCCCAAAGAACATGGCCTTGCTCTTGCCTCGATTCACCTTGGCCCTCAAGGTCAGCTTGAACTCATTGCAGATGCTCATGAGTCCATGCACTGACAGCGAATCCAAGCAGAAAACAATGAGGTCATCCATGTACAGAGATGCTTTGACCTGCAGGCCTCTGCTGACTAGAATAGTCACCCCTCTCAGGCTCACATCCTTCCTGATGGCCTCAGTAAACAAGGCAGGAGAGAGTGGGCAGCTCTGTCTGACTCCAGATTTGATCAGGAAACTTTCTGATTCCTGCCCATTGTTTGAGACTGCACTAATGATGTTGGTGTAGAACACTTAGATCCAATCATGAACTGCGTCCTCAAAGTCCATTTTGGAGAGCATGTAGATTGTGATATCCTGTTAATGGCCTTCACTGATCCCAGAGCAGACCTGACCCGGTTGGTCAAGACCTTAGACAGGATTTTGAAGTCACTATTCAACAATGAAACTGGTCACCAACTTCTTTAATTTCCTTCCTCTTGCCCTTCTGCTTGTAGATGTGGGTGATGATATCTGCCGAAGCATACTGCCATACATCTGCAGCGGACACTGGCCAACTCCCATAGGGCTTAAACAACTCAGACCATAAGCCGCTGCTTCCGGGAGTTTTATTCTTTTCTAAGGACTTCAGGGCCTTCATCAACTTATCTGGAGATAATGGCTGGTCCAGCCTCACCCACATGCTGTCCTCTAAGACCTCTAGCTGTGTTATTCTAGCTGTGTATGTTGTCTTCCCTTTTACAAAGCGCAGTTGCCAACAAGCCATTAAAAATATGAGCCATCCCCAACCAAGACCCATGTCTCTGTAAGCCTTGCCATCATCTAAAGACACAATTGGTACATTTGGGTTACCATCAGAATTGAATGATTCTCTTTGAAGGGTCTCAGTAGAATCAAAAGGGGGGACTGTGAAATATTGCATTTTCTTTACTAACACACTCACAAACACTTTGTTTACTATACTGCGTTTCCATTCATTCATTTATAAAACTGCATTTCCAGCATTCATAAAACTTCTTTTAGTACATTTTACTTTTACAAGATAGGCTAAACTAAACATCCTCTCTTAGGCTGCCAAACCATTACTGTTTTTTCACACCTTTCAATTCTTATCCATCCCATGCTGCAAGCAGTGTTGAGACTAGCGTCTGTATCAAAGGCTACCCTTCTATAAATGTTAATACTGTAACCTACTCAGAATAATGCTATCCCCCATCATCGTGTCTCCATAACTCACTCAAAACTATAGAAAGATTATAATATTATTTAGCCCTTAGTAACCGTCTCTCTGGACCTGAATAGGCTGCAGGACATCAAACAGTTTCCCATTATCACAGTTTCCTCTACAAACATGTCTCTACAGTGTGTAGAGCTGAATGAACACAGCAGGTGGAGGAGTATCAGAGGAGCAGGAGGCTGATGTTTCGGGCCTAGGCCTTTCTTCAGAAAGAAGGGTCTAGGCCTGAAACATCAGCCTTCCTGCTCCTCTGGTGCTCCTTCTCCTGCTGCGTTCATCCAGCTCTACACCGTGTTACCACAGATTCTCTAGCATCTGCAGTTCCTACTCTCTCTGTCCCTAGAGTCTGCTGCTTGTTATCTCTTTGAAATTTCCTTCTACACTACCTATTTCTATAACACTGTAATATCTTTTTCTAACTTTGATTTAGGATCAGCATCTTGTTCTAACAAATGGATTTATGCTTTTAAAATACAATCAAATAGGGCCACTGTCCCCTTTAAGAAACTTACTATCGAAACAGCGGTTCTGTGAAACTGCATGAATAAATGTGTAAGAACTGTTAAAACCGGTAACAGTAAATGAAATCTCACAACCCAGCTGCAGGAGATAAGTTTAATATCTTCTATACCTTTATTTAGTACATGTATAATTTCTCGTCTATTTCGGTCATATATGTCTAGTATATTTACCAACACTACCAACTTTAAAGACAAAAGGACCAACACCTCTTAATTATGCAAACTAAGACCAGACAAACATTCTAATCCCATCAGGAGTTACATTTAGCAAGTGCTTAGACCACTTACTGCTTCCCCAGGACAGATGTCACACAAACTTGTGTTCAATAGATACAACTATGTGACACTATGGTGCTAAAATTATAATGTATTAAAAACAGTGTATTAAAAAGACTACTGTAAAACTGTACTTTGGATTCCATCACCACCTTGGACTTTGCCACTGCGGATGGTCAACAAAGAGACTATTTTCACCACTCACCAATCTCAGTCATCATTGAACGCAATCCTACAGCGGCGTAAAAAGGATTTGCTGATCAGACTGATATGACGTTAATAAGCCACCTTCTTCCTTCATGCTGCTGAGCACAGAGCTCTCCTTGTGCACCTGCTGGAAGAAGTAATCCAAGCGCACCTCATCCTCTTCACACTGTGGATGCTGGAGCAAGGGATTATCTTGGAGGTAAAGAGCAAGGCTTACTGGCTCTTCACCTCTGGCAGAGCCTCCGTGACGTCAACTCCCGCCATCTGCAGCAGGAGTAGGTTCTGCATGGTTTTCTGAAGTTTGGACAGTTTTCCCCCACGTCTCTCTTGCCTTTGGAACACCTTTGAGGATAAAGAATCTCTTGATGTCCACTTGATTGTCTCCCACCAGTCTGCTGGAGACTCAAAGAGGGGCTTTATGTCTCCAACCTGTGAAATGTCTATTGAGCTCCTCAATGTTTTCTATGGTTATCAGTTTCACATTCAGCTTCCACATACCCTTGTTGGTCCATTAGTTGTCCTGTAGGTGGCAGTCAGCCAGCAGGAGACAGTAGTCAGAGAAAAACACCGGCTTGGCACTGGTGGACCTGACTGAGAGTGTGCGGGATGTAAACAGAAAGAGTATCCTTGAGCAGATTGACCTGTCTGGCAGCGCCTGGATGTATCTGCACTGAGCTCTGTCTGCAAAAATGCTGAAGACATCATGCAGCTTGGTGACTTTAACTGTTTCCCTCAGGAATCTGGACGTGGCTTCAGCCCTTCCAGATTGTCTAACCACATCGATGATGCCCTGTGCCCTGGCCTCCCACAGGTTTGGCACACTCTCGGTTACTCCACACTTGAACAGCGGGTGGAGGATGCTCCCACTGGTGTCCACCTTCAGGGTCACTTTGACCTGCTGCTGGCAGCTCCAGCTTCCAAAGTGGTCCACTACAATGCTGCTGCCTCCTTCAAGCTGTACATACCTTGCTATGAAGGTCAGGACATCTGCTGCCAGGATGTGGGGGTGGTACATCTGGATTGTAACAATTTGGCTCCTCTGAGCAATGAAACTATGACATTTGCTGGCAATGTTCTCATCGGCTTAGTAATTGTAATGGTTTGTAGTACAGGGTTTTTGGATAACTCAACTGCACACCCTTTCATTTGTGAGGAGCTGACAGAAAACAAATCACAATAAGTGGAAAATTAAAAATAATAGAGAAACATATATTCTGGGCCTCACCACATGACTTGAAAAGTTGATCCCTTGTGATTGTGTGAGACCCCACATGATTGCCCCAGATACTGCGGAGAGGGTACAATGATTGGATGAGGTTTGAGGGGATTTGGGGAAAGTTTCTACAAGATTGTTTCTCCCAGTTTGAAGAAGAATTGCCCTTTAAAAAGCAAATGAGAAATCCATCCATTGAGCAATGTTGATGGAGGACAGGCAACAGAGGACAGTGGCCAGAGGAATGCTGTCCCTTTCTGACGATCAGTTGTAGCAGAAGAAGTCAAGGAGGTTCCCTCCTGTCAAGAACAGGCTTGAAATATCTGAATGGTAGTGATGGAGCGAATGAATGCAATTTCCAATGTCCTTGTTTCTGAGACCGGAAGAAAACACCTCAAGTCTTAGGAGGATTACCAAAGCAAAACTATGTGGAATTTGCCTGCCTTTATGAGCGCAGGATGCATGTCACATGAGATTGTTTTCAAACTGAATGCGCCAAGTTTAGCTGTTGGGATGGGCCAGCAAAAAAAAAGTTTATTTTTGGATTACCACCAACTACACAAGAGCTATGATTTTTGAAGTGGTAGCACTAACACAACAATGCAGCAACATAAAAATATCTAAACTCAACATGCACAGTGGACTCTGCTGGAAGTTATGGAGTATTGCATGCCTGGTAATGTGCTTATTGTTGGGAGGAACTGGGGAAGAAGGCAGAAGACTGAGAAAATCTCATCTAACAACTAAATTGGTCTTCTATTGCATTAAAAAAAACTGCAACACTTTTCCTAAATCTAATTATAAAGAATAGGCTGACTTTTGTTCATATATTAAAGAGGCCCAGCACGCAAGAGAGTTTTGTTTAGTCAGTTCAATGCAGTCAAAAATACGGGAAAAATAAAATGATTGCAACATCTTTTAAGTCTTTAATAATACCTTGATTTACTTAATGGGGAGAGAATTTTGCCAACATTATATTTATGCAAGTATATTTGAGGTATGTGAGTATAAGGGGCACTTTGGTTATGGATTTAATAGAAAGAACAAACAGAAATGATCAAATTACAAGCCAAGTTTCCCAAGAGGGCACTGGTGCCTTGCAGCACCAGGGACCAAAATTTGATTTTAGCCTTTTGCAATTGTTTGCATGGAGTTTGCACCAAGTCCCCCAGTCTGCATGTGTTTCCTCTGGGTTTCCTCCCACTGGCCAAAGATGTGCAGATTAGGTGGATTGGCCATGCTCAATTGCCCATAGTGTTCAGGGATGAGTAGGCTAGGAGGATCAACTGTGGTAAATATGGGGTTACAGGGATAGGGCAGGATGCTCTTCAGAGGGTTGGTGCAGACTGATTGGGCTGAATGGCTTCTATCTGCACTGCAGGGATTTTATGATTCTAACAGAAAATCTAAGGCCTGAGCCCCTATTTGTCAGGTGAGCTCACTGCGGCTCTCGTAGGATTTACATCTGACCTCTGCACTACTGGGCCAAGTGATGGTGGGGGAGGTGGGATGGGGAATCAGATAGCAATCTTACTGATCAATTCAAATGAAAGATCATCTGCCTGAAACATTAACTCTCCGCAACTACTGCCTGACAAGCCTAGTGTTTCCAATATTTAGTGTTTTCAACACAGGCTTTTAGAATCTTAAATTCTGTCTTTGTGCCTCAGAGATTTCACTCCAGACTTCTATTCAATTATCAGATTTGGAACTTTCTGTTAACTTTATTTCTTTCAGAAAATATAGGTGTTAATCTAGGATCATAAAATCCCTACAGTGCAGAAGGACATTTGACCCATCAAGTCCACACACAAACCCTCCGAAGAGGATCTCACCAAGACACAGACCCTACTCCATTCCTGTAATCCTGCACTTATCATGGCTCAACTACCTAGCCTGCAAATCCCTGGACACCAGAAGTCAAAAACCAGAGCAAAATTGGGAGGAAACCAGAGCACCCAGAGAAAACCCACACAGACACAGGGAGAACGAGAAAACCCCACACAGACAGTCACCCAAGGGTGGGGTCAAACCTGCTGCTATGAGGCAACAATGCTAACCAATGAGCTGCCATAAACAGCAGCATTTAGGACAGTATTTATTGCTCATCCCTAATTGCTCACAGCAGTTAAGGGTCAATGATATCGCTATGGAGGTGGAGTTACATGTAGGCCAGAGCTGTTATAGGTGGCAGATTTCCTTCCCTAAAGGATAATTAGCGATCCAGATAGGTTTTTACAACAATTAACAATGGTTACATATTTGTCATTAGACTAACTTATAATTCAATAATTTTATTGAATTCAAAGGTCACCTACTGTCGTGGTGGGACTAAAACGCACATTCCCTCCACATAATACGCATTGTCCTCCGGCTCTGGATTATTAATCCAGCATCATTAACACAATGGCACATCCAGCAGATTCATGGGCTGAAATTTTATGGTTCCTTTCCCCATCTAGGTAAATTGGTATGGCCTACACTGCAGTAAAATGGGAGCAGCTTTAATTGCTTCAAGGTGAGACTTCCACCTTTCTGTAGAAGGCCTGCCTCAGAGAGTGACTCCCTTGTTCACTCCACACTGTCCTCCAACCCCACCACACCTGGCACCTTCCCCTGCAACCGCAGGAAATGCTACACTTGCCCCCACACCTCCCCCCTCACCCCTATCCCAGGCCCCAAGATGACTTTCCATATTAAGCAGAGGTTCACCTGCACATCTGCCAATGTGGTATACTGTATCCATTGTACCCGGTGTGGCTTCCTCTACATTGGGAAAACCAAGCGGAGGCTTGGGGACCGCTTTGCAGAACACCTCCGCTTGGTTCGCAATAAATAACTGCACCTCCCAGTCGTGAACCATTTTAACTCCCCCTCCCATTCCTCAGATGACATGTCCATCATGGGCCTCCTGCAGTGCCACAATGATGCCACCCGAAGGTTGCAGGAACAGCAACTCATATTCCGCTTGGGAACCCTGCAGCCCAATGGTATCAATATGGACTTCACAAGCTTCAAAATCTCCCCTTCCCCCACCACATCCCAAAACCAGCCCAGTTCGTCTCCTCCCCCCACTGCATCCCAAAACCAGCCCAACCTGTCTCTGCCTCCCTAACCTGTTCTTCCTCTCACCCATCCCTTCCTCCCACCTCAAGCCGCACCTCCATTTCCTACGTACTAACCTCATCCCACCTCCTTGACCTGTCTGTCTTCCCTCGACTGACCTATCCCCTCCCTACCTCCCCACCTATACTCTCCTCTCCACCTATCTTCTTTTCTCTCCATCTTTGGTCTGCCTCCCCCTCTCTCCCTATTTATTCCAGAACCCTCACCCCATCCCCCTCTCTGATGAAGGGTCTAGGCCCGAAATGTCAGCTTTTGTGCTCCTGAGATGCTGCTTGGCCTGCTGTGTTCATCCAGCTCCACACTTTGTTGTCTTAGATCATGGTAGACCAGTATTGCTGTAGTCCCAGCAGCAAAGGACAGAAAGGTTAGTCTGACGGCAGGCAGTTCCACCACATTGAGGAGACCAGGTAAATCCAGAATCAAGAGTCTCATTAAGGAAGATGATGGCTCGTTAGAATCCCTAGTTTCCTGTTAGAGATAGTTTGCTGTTGTTTCCAATGCCTATGTCAATGACTATTGATCTATCTGGTTTCAATCCTTTCTTTAGATTTTGTATTTTTTTATATACAATGGAGTCCTGCTAGGCCAGTTAAAAGGCAATTAAAAGTTAACCTCATTGATGTGGATCTGAAGGCACATGAAAGCCAAACCAAGTAGGGTGGCAAATTGCCTACTGGTTTGTATTTTACAACAATTGGCAATGGCTTCACTAAGCTAATTTTTAACTAAACATCTTTTTATTAAATTCAATTTTTGCCATTGGCTGTGATGGGGTTCAAACACATGTCTTCAAAGAATTAGTCAGAGGTTCTGGATTACATTTTACTGGTAAACAACTTTTATTCAATAACACTCTGGAGCACCATCTTGTGGTCACTCTAAATATTATCACGTACTCATCTCTTTCTTGCAGAAGTTAGCGGCCATGATTTTGGTTAATTATTCCTTTTGTAATGCAGAAACTGAGATTAAATCACTACTTGAGTTAAATTTACCCCAATAACAAGATCTTTGCATAAATACCACCAAATTTTTTCTGGGCAAAAATTCCCAACTCATGATGGATTTGTTTTCCTTTATTTAAAAATAAACTTAAGACTTTTTACAGAAAAATCTAGGTCAACAGCTTTTGTGTTTATCCTTTTAAAAATAATTTGTTTGTTCCTCTGAACAAAAAAAGTTGAAGAGCTGTGGATGCTGGGAATCAGAAACAAAATCAAAAGATTCTGGAAAATTTCAGCAGGCCTAACAACACCCATGGAGAGAAAGTAAAGTTAATGTTTTGGATCTGGTGGACCCTTCTTCTTTATAATAGAGAAAGGAGTCTGTCTAATTTACCCTGTTTGCATGAAACCATTTCCACTCTGTTATCCACTGTGATATTTTGCAGTGACGGAATTTTATTCAGTATAGAAAACAATATCACTGACCCTGCAATACCTAGACTCTGCAATATTTGTGTTGATGTGCTGATGCTTGAACCATTTTTTGGGAACACTAATATTCGTGGACCACATCATATTAAAATTGATAGATCAATCAAAAAATGAATATACCAATTCTCTGCTATGTGTTGGGCTCCATGCTAGAAAACATGCAGGGTACTTGAGCAAAATGCAATGCATTAGGGAAGTCTAAATATGATTTCAAAAGTCTAAAGCTAAAACACCAGTCAAACTAGTAACAGTCAGACGTTTGCCTCATTAAATGTGTTTGTATTACAATACTGCAACTGATGAGGCCCATACTGCATTTGACTGCACTCTGAATTTCAATTGACTAGTATTTTATAAACTAAAATTTTGTAAAAGGAACCTTATAATTTGTGTGTAAACTGCAGTTACAATACATGGCCTGCAAACAAGATTGGAAGTTAGAAGAATGCATCCAATCTGATCAGTCTTTGTCAGTTACACATAACCTTAAGCCATTTCATCATTTGGTCTGTGCAGATTCAACAATGCGTTTGCAGATCAGGTGGGTATAGTGGGATCTGGTGTCAGTTGTAAACCTCTCACACTCACACAACCTCATGGGTCAATGCTCATGAAGATATATGCCAGCTTTTGAAAGCAAGTGGATAGGAAGAGTTAAAAAGTAGAGGGAGAGAAATTCTTCCAGCATAACATACTGCGTCAAGAATGACTATTTATGAGTCACGTTGATTATATCCTCATTGTTAAAAATCTGAAATCAGTTACAGCAGGATGGTGTACTGGACTGAAAAACAAGAGTAAGAAGAGGTTTAGATCACTCTGGTATGTCACTTGGCAGCCATTTAGGCTCAAAAGAGTCCACTAAAACACTATCAAAAACAAGGGAAAGTGAGACTTCAAACACTCGTTTCTTTTTCAGAAATGGCAACCACTTATAATTAAATCATTATTTGATTGTTCAGGCTGAATGTCACGATTAAATCTGTTTTACATTCTGATAACAATAGGAACACTTACATTCCTGTAAATGCCGAATATAGTTCCAATAGATACCAAGCAATCGATATTAGAAGAACCATCCAATGGATCAAAACAGACCACATATTTACCCTGAAAAGAAAGCAAATATAAATTCAATGGACGAATGCCTATTTGTATGTAAAATGCTTTTACAAATCTATTCCAAATCCTCTCTTCAACCACGTATTTCGCTTCCCTTTGCTTACTCCTATCCGCTTTTATTCCTCTAGCTTTGTATCTATTGCATTGATTTCTGAGGGTTAAGAATCTTGAGAGACAATTTGGCTCATACATAAAAGTGTAAGTTAGAGCTGTATTTTAATGTTCCTCATGCTCAATACAGATAAATGATTAATTAAAAACAATATCCTAAACATCTGTGGGGACTGTTTCTTCTTAGTAATGTGTATGAAGAATGTTATTCAGTAAGAAAAAGCATTGAGAGTTATCCATTTTCAATATTAGAAGTAAATTCACTCACTTGATCAGGAACAATTTCTGCAGAAAACTAGCCCTGAGGGACCCTGACTATCTTTTTATTCACTCACTGGAGCATTGCATTTACTTATTGCCTATTCCTAACTGATAATAGGGCAGATAAGAATAAAACACATTGTTGTGGTCGGGAGTCACGTGAAGGCCAGACCAGGTAAGGATTACAAATTCCCTTTCCTAAAGTACATTTGTGAACCAGATGGGTTTTTTCAACAATTGACCACAGTTTCCTAGTCATTATTAGTCTCTTATTTCCACATTTTAAAAAAATTCAAATTCCATCATCTGCCCATGGCAGGATTCAAACACAGATCCCCAGAACATTATCTAAGTGTCTGAACTAATAGCCTGGCAATAATATCACCAAGCCACTGCCTCCGCATTTGCCATTAAGAATTAAAAACAACAAAAATAAGCATGTAGAGTGGTGGATAGATTGAAGCAAGTTATTGGCCCTCTGACAACCAACTTTCTCCCTACCCCATCCCTCCCCAATCACTTCTCCTACCAAAGTATTTCCTGAGATGATACAGCTAACAAAGACGAAGCTCTTTGGCGCATGCCACATTGGCAGTGCACTAACTTACTGAGCCATTGAGGCCTCACTACCATACAATTTAAACGTTTTTGCAGAATTCATTCCAAAAGATTTTGTTGTGAAATTATTTTCTTCCTAATTTGCCCAGCACCATAAGGGCTTCTGATGTTTAATAGGTCTTAACATATTTCTCATTTTGATGTGACTAGTTTTTGCAATCTGTACAATTTTACTAATGCATCTAGATTTGCCTCTCTCCAAGAAGGTACCTCACAGATAACAGATAATAGGTAAAATATTGACCCAACTTTGTCGATTTTTTTTGTGTTTGTCCAGTACTTCATGCCCTTGATTATAGGGTTAAGTTCACACTTTTACATTACTGGCAAGAAAGCTCAGCCAGTAACTCTGGTCCTATAATTTATAATATAAATGCATAAGTAATCATCATTATGATTACTGAGAGAATCAGCAAGGGCACACAGGAAACGCAAATATAGACCAATCCATTAACGACATTTGTCCTACACTTACTCTTCTCTCAGGTTCCACAATTATTGCCTCTTTGTTTTCCTCTGTCACTAATACAGAAGTGCTATAGGATGATTTCAGCAGATTAATGATGAGGTCGTTTGACAGAACATCCAACTTCTTGACTTCATCCCCAGTCACATTCACAGTCCCTGCAATTCCATACCTGAATAAAATAATACGTGTTGGAGATTTAGCATTTTTTAAACAACATGCATCTAAATATATAGCACAGCATTGGATGTAAACCATTTGGTCTGTGATATTTTGTAGTTTGACCAAATTATCATTTAAAAATGGTAATGCATAATGACACAAAATTGTTTTTTTGAAAGTATCTGTTTAGAGATAGCTCTCTCTCCTGCAGAATTTTAAGTTGTTTTCAATTCATTATCCTCCTCTACAAAGAACATCATGGGAAACCTGCCAGTAATGCATTTTATTCAATTTTCTTTGCTTTAATTTCATTTATTTCCAACTTCATAATTAAATGACTTTGCTTCTTTTAATTCCTTTGCACCTAATGCCCACATTTTTTGAAGTGCTCAGGGCCTTCTCCTGCACCTAGTTCCTATGTTTTATCGCATTTTATCTTCCATTTTCCTTGCAATAAACACCAATATTTCATTTGCCTCCTTGATTACTTGCTGAACCTGTCTGCTAACTTTGTGATTCATACACTGGGATACCATACCTCTCTATATCTCCGAGATCTGCATTCTCTCAGTTCTACAAACTTTTTTTTCCTGCGGAAGTGGCTAAGTCCACATTTTTCCAAATTGTACCACATCTACCGACTATTCACCCACTCAGTAACTTTCTATATGTATTTGAAAGTCATGAATGCAGACTATAAATAACTGAGACTCTTGTGCTTATCCTTGTGGCATTCCATTAATTGCAATTTGCTTACCCAGGAAAGATCTAATTGTTCTTATCGTCCTATGTCCTGTGAATTAACTAATTCTTTATCCATCCTAATATTATTTCTTACATCATGTGCTTGTGTCTTGTGTAAGTAATCTTTGATATAATATCTTAAGAAATGCCTTTTGGAAATTCAAGTTCACTTTGCTTATCCTCAAAATCTCAAAGAGGATTAGTTAAATATAATTTCCTTTTCACAAAATCATGTTGATGCTGCTTGACATTATGTTGTTCAGAATATCTTGCTACAACTTTCTTAACAGTGGCACCTTATAACTTCCCTGTGACACATGTTAGAATTAGAGGCTTCTAATTTTCTGCTTTCAGTTATCTTTATTTTTGAATAATAGTGAAACATCAGCAATTTTTCAATCCAGTTGTAGAATCCAATCCAATTCTACCCTTGTAGAAGCTAAGTAAATTTGGAATGCTTTCAAGCTTCTACTATATCTGCAACTACTTTTAAGATTTTAGGATGCAGACGATCTGGTTCTGGGGACATTACATTTTACATCTAATAGTTTTCTTAGCACTTTGTCTTTGGTGATTGTTTTAAGTGCACTCTTCTCTTTAATCATTTTATTTCCAAATGTCTTTGAGAATATTTTGCAAGTCTCGACGGCAGATACAAAACATCCATTCAATTCCTCTACAATTTCCTTACTTTCCATTATCAGTTCCCAGGCTTGCTCTTTTGAGAGGATTAACAATGGTTTTAGTTACTCTTCTATTTAAATAATAACAGAATCTCTTACTATCATTTTGATATTACTAGCTCCTTCTTTCATACTCTCCTCTTTCCCCCTTATTTTTAGTCATGCATTGTTGGTTTTGAAATCAGTCCATATGCTAAACTACCACTAACTTTCACAAAATTGTGCATTGTTCCTTTTAGTTTGATGCTATGCTTAACTTTTCTATTCAATTGAGTGAGATGCATTTCTCAAAGTGATATTATTTTCCATGAGGATTAATCTTTACTGAGGTTGGAAAATGCATTTGAAAGTCATCCAATTCAATTGCAGCGAAGCCCTCATCCCACGAATGAATAAAGAAAAAGAAAACCTTTTGGGTGAAATTATTCTCTCATTACCGTACTGTAAGGAAATGCATTCAAGCTGGAGAACTCGGGGAAATAGTGATGTCTTGAAAGGAGTCCACATTACAGGAGAGGAAGTGCTGGAAGCCTTTACAGCACATCGAGGTAGATAAATCTCCAGGACCTGATCAAGTATATTCCCAGGATATCATGGGAAGCTAGGAAAGAAATAGTGGGGTCTCTAACAGAGATATTTGTATCATCAATAGCCACATGTGAGGTGCCCAAAGACTGGAGGATGGCTGGTGCTGTGCTACTGTTGTGGGTAAGTTGTTGGAGGGGATGATGAGAGACAGGATCTATATGCATTTGAAAAAGCTACCTCTGATTAGGTACAGTCAGCATGGGTTTGTGTGTGGGAAATCATGTCTCACAAATTTGATTAAGTTTTTTGAGGAAGTGATCATGAAGATTGATGAAGACAGATCTGTAGATGTTGTCTACATTGACTGTGGTAAAACCTACAACAAGGTAGATTGGTTAGTAAGGTTAGATCAATGGGATCTAGGGAGAGGTAGCCAATTGAATACAAAATTGGCTTGAAGGTGGGAAATAGAGGCTGGTGGTAAAGCGTTGTTGTTAAGATTAGATGCTTGTGTGCTACAGGGATTGATGCTGGGTCTACTGTTGTGCATCATTTACATAAATGGCTTGGATGAGAATATAGGTGACATGGTTAGTAAGTTTCCAGATGACACCAAAACTGGTAGTATAGTGGACAGTGAAGAAGGTTATCTAGATACAACAGGATTTTGATGAACTGGGCTAGCAGGCCAAGGAATGGCACATCGGGTTTAATTCAGATAAACGCAAGGTGTTACATTATGGTAAGACTAACCAGGGCAGGACTTGCACAGTCGATAGAACATAGAATAATGAAGTATACAGCACAGGAACAGGCTTATCGGCCCACAATGTTGTGTTGAACATGACACCAAATTAAATTAATTCCTTCTTCCTGCCCTTGGTCCATATCCCTCCATCATTCCTTGCATATTCATGTGTTTATCAAAAAGTCGCTGAACACGCCTATCGAATCTACCTCCACCACCACCCCTCGCAGCAAGTTACTACCACTTTCTGCATAAAAATCTTTCCCCTCACATCTCCTTTGAACTTTCCCCCTCTCACCTTAGTTCTAGTCACCTCAACTCTGGGGAAAAGATTCTGACCTATCTATGTATCTCATAATTTTATAGACTTCAATCAAGTCTCCCCTCAGCCTCTACCACTCCAGAGAAAACAACCTGAGTTTTTCCAGCCTCTCCTTATAGCTTGTACCCTCTAATCCAGGCAGCATCCAGGTAAACCTCTTCTGCGCTCTCTCTAAGATCTTCACATTCTTCCCGAAATGTGGCAACTGGAATTGAACACAGTACGCAAAATATGGCCTAATCAAAGTCTTACAAAGCTGCAACATGACATCCTGATTCTTGTACTCAATTCCCCAACCAATAAAGGCAAGCGTGTCATATACCTTCTTTAGTTCCCTGTCTAATTGCACTGCCACTTTCAGGGAGATAAGGCTTGAATCTCAAGATCCCTCTGTACATCAATGCTGTTCAGGAGCCTGCCATTAACTGTATGCTTTTCTTTAACATTTGATCTCCCAAAGCTCACACTTACATCGATTAACCTCCAACTGCCATTTCTCTGCCCATATCTGCAACTGATCCATATCCTGCTATATCCTTTGACAACCTTCTACATTAGACACAGCCCCACCAATCTCTGTGTTGTCTGCAAACTTACTAATGCATCCAATTACATTTTCATCCAAGTCATTTATATAACTCACAAACAGCAGTGGCCCCAGTACCACTCATCACAGACCTCCAGCCACAAAAAACCCTCTTCCACCATTACCCTCTGCCTTCTACAGGCAAGCCGATTCTGAATCCACGTGGCCAAGTCACTGTGGATCCCATGCATCTTAATCTTCTGGATGAGCCTACCATGAGGGACCTTGTCGAAAGCCTTAATATAATCCATGTAGACAACATCCACTTCTCTACCTTCATCGATCATCTTTGTCACCTCCTTTAAAAATTCAGCAGGCCAAGCAGCATCAGAGGAGCAGGAAGGTTGACATTTCAGGCCTAGACCCTTCTTGCTCCCCTGATGCTGCTTGGCCTGCTGTGTTCATCCAGCTCTACACCTTGTTATCTCAGATTCTCCAGTATCTGTAGTTCCTACTATGTCTTAAAAAATTCAATCAAGTTAGTAAGACATGACCCTCTCTTCACAAAATCATGCTGACTGTCCCTAATTAGGCCATAGTTTTCCAATGTATGTAAATCCTAAGTCTAAGAATTCTCTCCAATAGCTTCCAAACAATAGTCGATAGTTTCCTATAGATAATCCCAATATTCCTTCTTGCTTTAGCTAGTTTCCTGTCCTCTGGGACCTTTCCAGTGGCTAGCGAGGACGCAAAGATCTTGGTCAAGGCCCCAGCAATCTCCTCTCTTACCTCTTTCAAAAACCTGGGGTAGCTACTCTTGGGCCCCAGGGACTTATCCACCTTATTGCTCTTCAAGAGACTCGACACCACTTCTTTCTCTATCTGAAAATGCCCTAGCATGTTAGCATGCTTCACACAAATCTCACTATCCTCCTTATCCTTCTCCTGAGTGAATACTGATGCAAAGTATTGCTTAGGATCTTGCCTACAACCTCTGCCTCCAAACACAAGTTCCCTCCTTCATCCTTGAGTGCTCCTACCTTCTCCCTAGTTATCTTTTTGTTTTTAATGTATGTATAGAATGCCTTGGGATTCTCCTCTTGACAAAATTCATAACCCCTCTCATTTACCAAGGGTCCTTTACGTCTAAAACTCAGAATGTTGAGCAGCCAGTCCTGTCACTCTCTCAACCATGGCTCTGTACCTGCCGTAACGTCATAGTCCCACATACTGATTCAGGCTCGTAGATCAACCGCCTTACCTATAATACTCCTTGCATTGAAATAAACACACTTCAGCCTATTAATACCATTGCGTACATTTGCCTGTCTCTTTTTCTGTCCTTTTTCTGATTTACTCCTTCTAACACATACCTTCCCCTCAATCCCTCTACTTGCTGACCTGCCGCTCTGGTTCCCAGTCCCCTGCCACTCTGATTTGAACTCTCACGAGTAGACCTAGAGAACCTCCCTGCGAGGGTGTTGGTTCCCCTCCAGTTTAGGTGCAACCCGTCTCTCTTGTACAGGTCACCCTTGCCCCAGAAGAAGCCCCAGCGATCCAAGAAACTGAAACCCTGCCCTCTGCACCAGCTCCTTAGCTACACATTCATCTGTCCTATCTTTCTGTTCCTAGCTTCACTAGCATGTGGCACTGGTAGTAACCCAGAGATTACTATTCTTGAGGCCCTGCGTTTCAGCTTGCTTCCAAGCTCACTGTATTCTCTCTGCAGGACCTCACCCCTCTTTCTACCTATATTGTTAATGTTGATGGTAGGGCCCTGGAGAGTATATTCAAACAGAGAGACCTAATAGTTTACTGAAAGTTGCGTCACAGGTAGGCAGGGTGGTGAAGAAGGCATTTCGCAAACTTGTCTCCATTGGCCAGAGCATTGACTACAAGAATTGGGATGCCATGTTACACCTGTGCAAGACAGTGGCAAAGCCACACTTGGAATATTGCGTAGAATTCTGGTCATCCTACTAGATGAAGGATATTATTAAACTGGGAAGGGTGCAGCAATTAATTCCAAAGATGTTACTGAGACCGAAAGGTTTGAGTTATAAGGAGAGGCTAGATAGGCTGGGACATTTTCCCACTGGAGGTTAAGAGGTTAAGGGGTGTTCTTATAGAGATTTATAAATCATGAGTGGTATAGTTAGGACAAATAGCCAAGGTCTTTTCCCCAGAGAAGGGGAGGTCCAAAACTAGAGTACATAATTTTAAGGTGATTGGTGAAAGATTTAAAAGACCCCTGTTGGGCAATATTTTCAGACAAAGGGTAGTGAGCAGATGGAATGAGCTGCCAAAGGAAGTGGCAGAGCCAGGTACTATTACAACATTTAAAACGCAGTTGGGCAGGTACATAAATAGAAAATGTTTCAAGGGACATGGATGAAATGCAGGCTAATGCAATCAGTTCAGGTTAGGAAATTTGGTCAGCATGGACAAGTTGGGCCGAAGAGCCTGTTTCCATGCTGAATGACTCAATGTTTCTAACTGAAGAGTTTACAATTTCTGGCATCATAGCAAGAAATAAGTCTGTCTTACAAACTAGTATTCTAACTTACTAATTTAAAGGTGAATTTTATTAAAGGCTCTCTTTCTGCTGAATTTCCCTAAAATTGGTAAGCAATGGTTAGTAATTTTTTAATTTATGTTTGAGATGTGCACTTCACTGGGCCAACACTTATTGCCCATCCCCAATTGCTTGTGAGAAGGTGTTGATGAGCTGTCTTCTAGAACTTCTGCAGTCAATATGGTGCAGGGACATCCACAGCGCTATTAAACACACAGAAGAGAATAAAAAAGTTATGTATTTCCAACTCAGGAAGGATTGAAGTTTGAAAGGAAACTTGAAGGTGGTGTTGTTCTTGTATATCAGCTATCCTTGTACTTTTAGGTTGCAGGCTTGGATCGTACTGCCTAAAGGTCTCTGTTGAATTCCTACGGTACATTTTGTAGATGGTACATACAGCTGTTATTGTGCATTTAATGAATGTTGAAGGTTTTAGGTGAGGTGCCAACTAAATGGTTGCTTTTTTCCTGGATCTATGCACAAATAATACTGTTTCTTTTGTGCCCCTCACATAATATGAGTCTTATTTGTTTGAGCTTTAAAATGTGGTCTCTTCTAAAGTATCACATTTTGAAGATGATACCACTTTATTTGTTAAAAATGTTTTTGGTTAGTTTTGTCAAATATCTTTAATGTTTCAAAACTAGTAATTTTCATCATGTTCAGAAACCCCAGCTGATTCCAAGACAAGGCAGCTGGAGCCATTTCTTTTTATTCAGTCATGGAAGGAGGGCATCTCTAGCTAGACCATCATTGAAGGGCACTTAAGATGCAACAACACTGGTGTGGGTCTGAAGTCACATGTAAGCCAGACCAAGTAAGGATGACAGATTTCCATCTCTAAAGGCTATTAGTGAACCAGATGAATTTTTCCTGATAATTGACAATGATTTCACAGTCTTCTTTGGATTCTTAATTCCAAATTCTGTTATTGAATTTAAACTACACAATTTGCCGTGGTGGGATTTGAACCCTGGTCCACAATAGATAGCTGAGTTTCTAGATTTTAGTAATTTATTTTAGTAATTATACCATTAGGCCACTACATCTTCACTATATTGGCCCTTCCACATGTGTTTCAAATAAATGGTGATGGGTGAAAGTCAGAGTGGATGAGAGCATAGCTGGGGTAATGCTATAGCCAGCTAAGCAATTTGCCTGATTCCAGTAGGGGTTTGGCACAGTCAATCTAGTGCTTGGTTCTGGACAAGCATGGGAATAATGCTTTTCAAGTCTGGGGTGTGAGCCATGGGCATGCCTCCAGGTCAGTCCTGGGATTATGTAGATGTCAATCATAATGCAGTTTGGAGATCTGGGGTGGGGCCATGGGCAGATGGAGCTGTTAAACAAATCAACTGATAATGTGGGCCACAATCTATCATGCAGACTGGATCACTAATGGTCAGTGGGTGTGGTTTTGGTTATTAGGGTTCATGGTATCCTTAACAAAGCAAGACAGCACAAGTGTATGGATGTACTTTATTATACGGGGTCACTGAAAGAATATTCACAGTAAAAGAAGGCAGTAGACTGGGATTTCATAGTGAATGGAAGGGAACTGTGAGCTCTCAATGGGAGTTTCGCTCAGATCGTAGAGTTATACAGCTGTATAGCATGGAAACAGACCTTTCAGTCCAACTCGTCCATGATGACCAAATATCTTAAATTAATCTAGTCCCATTTGCTAGCATTTGGCCCAAGATTATCTAAACCTGCCTATTCATATACCTATCCAGATGCCTTTTAAATGTTAAAATTGCACAAGCCTCAGGAAACAACTTCCTCTGGCAGCTCATTCCATTATGCACTATGCTCTGCGTAAAGAATTTGCCCCTAACGTCCCTTTTAAATCTTTCCCCCTCACCTTAATGCTATGCCTTCTAGTTTTGAACACCCCCAGCGCGGGGAAAAGACCTTGGATAATCACCCTATCCATGCCCCTCATGATTTTGTAAACCTCTATAATGTCTCCCTTCAGTCTGTGATGCTCCATGGAAAATAGCTCCAGCCTGTTCAGCCTCTCCCTATAACTCAAAGCCTCGAGCACTGGTGACATTCTTTCAAATCTTTTCTGAACCCTTTCAAGTTTCACAACATCCTTCCTTTAGCAGCAAGACTAGAACTGCACACAGTATTCCAAAAGTGGCCTCATCAATGTCCTGTACAGCCACAACATGACCTCCTAACTCCTGTACTCATGCACTGACCAATAAAGGCAAGCATACCAAACATCTTCTTCACTATCAAGTCTACCTGTGGCTCCACTTTCAAGGAACAATGAACATGCACTCCAAGATCCCTTTATTCTATGACATTCCTCAGAATCTTACTATTAAATGCATAAGTCCTGCCCTGATATG
The DNA here is from genome assembly GCF_030684315.1 of Stegostoma tigrinum. Classification (NCBI taxonomy): domain Eukaryota; kingdom Metazoa; phylum Chordata; class Chondrichthyes; order Orectolobiformes; family Stegostomatidae; genus Stegostoma; species Stegostoma tigrinum. Next base: position 57,622,461 of record NC_081356.1, on the reverse strand, counting down.
CCTTTCCAAAATGCAGCCCCTCACACTTATCTAAATTAGACTTCATTTGCCCCTCTTTGGCCCATTGGACTACTTGATCAGGGTCCCACTTTACTTTGAGTTAGATACAGTGTGTCAAGTCCTGATGAAGGGCCCCTCTTTGTTACTTCTTCAATCCAGTTTGTGAGACATGATTTTCCCCAAGCAAAGCCATGCTGACCATCCCTAATTTCCAAATACATGTATATCCTGTTGCTCAGGATTACCTCCAACAACTTGCCCACCACTGATTTCAGGCTCACAGTCTATAGTTCCCTAACCTTTCCTTGCCACCTTTCTTAAAAGTGGCACCATGTTAGCCATTGACTTTTCCATCACTATTTTAAAGCTAATAGAATTATGGTCACTGGCCCCAAACTGCACCCTCACTGACACCTCACTCTCCCCCTGCCTTAGTTCCCAACAGTAGGTCAAGTTTTGCAACTTTTCTGGTAGGTACGTCCACATACTGAATCAGAGAATTTTCTTGTACGTCCTTAACAAATTCCTCTCCATCCAAGCCTTTAACACTATGATAGTCCAAGTCTATGTTTGGAAAATTAAAATTCCCTAACTTTACCGCACTATAATTCTTACAGGTACCTCAGATCCCCTTATAAACTTGTTTCTCAATATCCGGCTGACTGTTGGAGGGCCTGTAGTACAATACCAATGAAGTGATAATCCTTTTCTTATATCTTTGTTTCACCCAAATAATTTCCCTAGACATATTCCCAGGAATTTCCTCCCTAAGGACAACCGTAATGTTGCATCTAATCGAAAATGTCATTCCCACTCCTCTCTTGCTTCCCTCTCTATTCTTCCTATAGCATCTATAACATTAAGCTGCCAGTCCTGTCCATCCATGAGACACATCTCTGTAATTGCTATGATATCCCAATCCCATGTTTCCAACCATACCCTGAGCTCATCTGCCTTACTTATTAGGCCTCTCGCATTGAAATAAGTGCAGTTTAATTTATGAGTCCTGCCGCATTCTCAGCTTGTTTCTACCTGCCCTGACTGTTTGACCCACTCCTTTTCCCAACTGCACCAGTCTCAGACTGATCTCCACCACACTCCCACACCCCCAGCCCCACCACAAGCAGCTCTAGCTAATCTCTCCGCCAGTATATTAGCCCCCTTCCAATTCAGGTGTGATCCGTCTTTCTTATACAGACCACTTCTACCCCAGAAGACATTCCAACAATCCAAAAATGTGAATCTTTCCCCCCTACACCAGCTCCTCAGCCACACATTCATCTGCTCTATCCTTCTGTTCCTACTCTCACTATCTCATGGCACTGGAAGTAATCCAAATATTTCTACCCTTGAGGACCTACTTTTTAAATTCCTACCTAATTTCCTATATTCATGGTTACTGTAGCTTGGGGAAGCTATAAGGTCAACAAAGACATATTATTCATTAGAATCTGGGTGTATTGCAGGCACAGTAATGTTAATGTAAAGACATTCAACTGAAGCAGCACCAAGTTGAAGAGTAATGGACCATTACTGGTGGAATCTGCATGTCACAATGGTGAAAATAAACTTGGAACCTCATCATGTTGGATCAAAATCCAAGCCTTGGAACCACATGCAGAGTGGAAGGAGTAAGTCACTGTTGTTTTCTACATGACCAAGTCACCAACAATACTTTGAGGCCCTGCACAAGGCAATTGCAGGAATCATGCCTTCATTGATTAGGCAGTGCTACCCATCTGCTGTCAATATTAACTTCGTTTAGAGGTTAGTAATTGTCTGAGAATGCAGATAACAAGTTATAGTCTCAAGCAATCATGAGCTTTACAAAACTGATTGCTTCTTTATCATCTAAGCATAATAAGTCTATTGTAATAAGGAGATTAAAAGCTGAATGTGATTTCCTGATTTGGCAACAATACTGCATAGCATGTTCTGGAAGACAATTCATTACAGCTGCCATGTCATCACAATGAAAATTAGCCTACAAGGGCATGGTCTGTTATATGGCAGGGACATCTTTGGGTGTGATGTTGGATGAGGGGGTTGCATTTCATGATGGCTTACTGCCAGAAGTGTACTCCCAAAGGAGCGTAGATATGTTAGATGTCCACTGTGCAATTTGATAAGATCGCATACATCAGAGTTCCATTTCAAGGCATTAAAATATTTCCTTGGGAAGCATCCATACCACACTGCGCGAGGGCATAGCATTCACAATCAATGTGATTATCAACAATGTGACGGTTCAAATGTCTCTTCAGTCACACTGCATCATTTCTCTGATTTTCCCCACACATTACATGCTCAAGGTAAATGTGTCTCCTTCCTACAGACTAAGGGGGTGGCCATGGGCACCCGCATGGGCCCCAGCTATGCCTGCCTCTTTGTAGGCTACATGGAACAGTCCCTCTTCCGCACCTACATAGGCCCCAAACCCCACCTCTTCCTCCGGTACATTGATGACTGTATCGGCGCCGCCTCTTGCTCCCCAGAGGAGCTCGAACAGTTCATCCACTTCACCAACACCTTCCACCCCAACCTTCAGTTCACCTGGGCCATCTCCAGCACATCCCTCACCTTCCTGGACCTCTCAGTCTCATTCTCAGGCAACCAGCTTGTAACTGATGTCCATTTCAAGCCCACCGACTCCCACAGCTACCTAGAATACACCTCCTCCCACCCACCCTCCTGCAAAAATTCCATCCACTATTCCCAATTCCTCCGCCTCCGCCGCATCTGCTCCCACGATAAGACATTCCACTCCCGCACATCCCAGATGTCCAAGTTCTTTAAGGACCGCAACTTTCCCCCCGCGGCCCTTGACCGCGTCTCCCGTATTTCCAGCAACACATCCCTCACATCCCGCCCCTGCCACAACCGCCCTAAGAGGATCCCCCTCATTCTCACACACCACCCTATCAACCTCCGGATACAACGCATCATCCTCCGACACTTCCGCCATTTACAATCCGACCCCACCACCCAAGACATTTTTCCATCCCCACCCCTGTCTGCTTTCCGGAGAGACCACTCTCTCCGTGACTCCCTTGTTCGCTCCACACTGCCCTCCAATCCCACCACACCCGGCACCTTCCCCTGCAACCGCAGGAAATGCTACACTTGCCCCCATACCTCCTCCCTCACTCCTATCCCAGGCCCCAAGATGACATTCCACATTAAGCAGAGGTTCACCTGCACATCTGCCAATGTGGTATACTGCATCCACTGTACCCGGTGCGGCTTCCTCTACATTGGGGAAACCAAGCGGAGGCTTGGGGACCGCTTTGCAGAACACCTCCGCTCAGTTCGCAACAAACAACTGCACCTCCCAGTCGCAAACCATTTCCACTCCCCCTCCCATTCTTTAGACGACATGTCCATCATGGGCCTCCTGCAGTGCCACAATGATGCCACCCGAAGGTTGCAGGAACAGCAACTCATATTCCGCCTGGGAACCCTGCAGCCTAATGGTATCAATGTGGACTTCACCAGTTTCAAAATCTCCCCTTCCCCTACTGCATCTCTAAACCAGCCCAGTTCGTCCCCTCCCCCCACTGCACCACACAACCAGCCCAGCTCTTCCCCTCTACCCACTGCATCCCAAAACCAGTCCAACCTGTCTCTGCCTCCCTAACCGGTTCTTCCTCTCACCCATCCCTTCCTCCCACCCCAAGCCGCACCCCCATCTACCTACTAACCTCATCCCACCTCCTTGACCTGTCCGTCTTCCCTGGACTGACCTATCCCCTCCCTACCTCCCCACCGACACTCTCTCCACCTATCTTCTTTACTCTCCATCTTCGGTCCGCCTCCCCCTCTCTCCCTATTTATTCCAGTTCCCTCTCCCCATCCCCCTCTCTGATGAAGGGTCTAGGCCCGAAACGTCAACTTTTGTGCTCCTGAGATGCTGCTTGGCCTGCTGTGTTCATCCAGCCTCACATTTTATTATCTTGGAATTCTCCAGCATCTGCAGTTCCCATTATCTCTAAATGTGTCTCCTGGCTCCTTTATGGCCTTGAGAAGGCAGAAGATAAAGAGAAAGCAACTACAAGATCTCCAACCAGAACATCCTCCAACAGCCGCCACAAAACATCCAGTGGAGAAGCAAGAGGACAAAATCCACCAAGAAGCTGCAGGAAATTGGTGAAACTCAGGATTTTAGGCTTCACTGCAGTTTCCTGCAAATATCAGAGTGATAACAAGAATGTGTAGTGCAGTTTTGCCCATATGAGAGCCACCATTTGTGTGCGTTTACTTCCATAAGTTCCTTTAGACACTTCCATCATCTGGAACCTTTCAATGCTTCAGGGTGCATAGATACCATCACCCTGACATGTTTGAACACCACACTTAACTTGAGAGAGGCTGCGCTTTTTGCAGCTTTTCTCTACAGACTGCCACAATGTGAGGAACAGTGAACATCTGCCAATCTTTTGCACTCCTTTGCAAAGATCATTGGAAAAAAATCCTTTCCTACAGAAATGTAAGGCTTCATCACCAATTCCATACTATTACTCATTAGGTGGATATAATTGTGGAATGATATTTGCAGGTCAGGGTCTGAAAATTGCCTTTAGCCTTGGTGTCATCTGTACAGGGGCTACAGATATGTGAAGCCAAGTGCAGTCAAAAACTTGGTATGACTTGTGAGAAATGAGAAAAACAACTTTATACATCTTTGGGATGCATAAGGAGGCTTCTTAGTACTTATATGGCTTTGTCTTAACCAGGTTCTATAGTGAAAAGAATACTACAGAAGAAGACGTAACATTGCAAATGAAAATTTTGAGAAATATGATTGGTCATTCACAAAGACATAGCACACATAGCAGCTTTGTGCTCTGTATGTTTCCCTCTTCCTCTCCTTCCCACTAGTCTGAGTGAAGTCCTGAATTTTGTAGTTGAAGAGATTAGTCTGCTCTGTGGTTTGCACCCTTTACTTGGAGGACTTTGTCACTTGTCCCCAGGTAACCCTGGGCCTACAGATCCCAGGCTTAATGAATGTCTCCTGCCCAATGCAAGTTCACCCTTCCTTGGGTGGTACAGCTACAGACTTTGGGATCACAAACAGTGAAAAGGTGGAGGACCAGACCACCTCCAGAGTGTCCAGAGAAGTTTCTGGAGTGTTTATGTTTCACTTTAGACGTAGGTCTAGTTTTGTTTCTTGACTTTGAAGGAGCTTCAAGCGGTGTGAGACATAGAAAATTAGAAAACATAGAAGATAGGAGCAGGAGGAGGCCATTTGGCTCTTTCAGCCTGCTCTGCCATTCTTCATGATCATGGCTGATTGTCCAAATCAATAGCCTTATTCTCCTTTCGCTCTATAAACTTTGAATCCATTCACCCCAAGTGCTACATTTAGCCCCCTATTGAACACATTCAATGTTTTGACATCAACTACTTCCCGTGGTAATGAGTTCCACAAGCTCACTACTCTTTGGGTAAAGAAATGTCTCCTCATCTCTGTTCTAAATGGTCTACCCCGAATACTCAGACCGTGACCCCTGGTTCTGGATACACCCACCATCAGGTATATCATTCCTGTATCTACCCTGTCTAGCCCTGTTAGAATTTTATAAATCTCTATGAGATCCCCCCCCCCTCATTCATCTGAACTCCAGTGAAAGCAATCCTAACCTAATCGATCTCTCCTCATAAGTCAGACCTGCCATCCCCAGAATCAGCCTGGTAAAACTTCACTGCACTCTCTCAACAGTAAGAGCATCCTTCCTTGGAAAAGGAGACCAAACTGCACACAATGTTCCAGGTGTGGTCTCACCAAGGTCCTGTACAACTGCAACAACACATCCCTATTCCTGTACTCAAAACCTCTTGCAATGAAGTCCAGCGTACCATTTGCCTTCTTTACCGCCTGCTGCACCTGCATGCTTACCTTCAGCGGCTGGTGCACAAGGACAATCCATGTCCCACTGCACACTCCCCTTTCCCAATTTACAGCCACTCAGGTAATTAGCTGTCTTCTTCTTTTTGCCTCCGAAGTAAATAACCTCACAATCCAAATTATATTGCATCTGCCATTGATTTGCCCACTCACCCAACCTGTCGAGATCATCCTGAAGGATCTCTGCATCCTTGTCACAGTTCACCCTCCCACCCAACTTGATAACATCTGCAAATGTGGTGATGTTACATTTTGTTCCCTTATCCAAATCATTAATATATATTGGGAATAGCTGGGGCCCCAGCACCAATCCCTGTGGCAACCCACTAGTTACTGCCTGCCAATTTGTAAAGGACTCATTACACTTCCCCCACAGCCATAAATGATCTTGCCTACTGCTATTCTCTTACTGAAGTCACAAAGATGGACACAAAATAAAAAAAAATCACTATGCTTCACCCAGCTTGAATACAAAATGAAACACCATGTTCTTAGGTAGGAATGCAAATTAACTACCTTTTAATTCAAAAATGTTCTTTAATTCGTGGAAAGTAACCTTTCCTTAATAATGGGACACCACTTGGATAACTCATCTATTTTACAGGAATAATTACATACTAGAGACTATAACAGGAGGGTCTGTTCACTGTTCTTGGGCCAAGGATGATCTTGGTGCGTTCAGGTTAGGGTATAGGACTGCCGTGCTCAGATTGGGGCCTGGGTCAGGAATAACTCTGGAGCAGACATCACATCTTAATTTTTTAGCTAAATAAGACCATCTGCCATTATGCTTTTTAACGCAGACATTTTCCAGGAAACACAAGTTATCCGTTAAATTGTAATTGTCTTGAGTTCTGTATCGTTTGCCAGTTTCCAAATACTTACCAGGTTGTTCCTTGACTGAAATTACATTTAAAATTCAACTTTTAAAGCTAAAAAGCTAAATCTATAATCATATGAACTGTAATATAGGCACACAAAAAAACCTGGAGAAGTTGGAAATGTAATAAGTTTTAAGTAGGTGACATGGGGGAGGGGCAGGCAATGTATAAGAGAGAAAACTTGGGGTGAAGACATGAGACATTAGTAGACATGAGAGTTGGTTCCTCAGGCTCAAAAGGAGTGATAATAGAAAAACTAAAAATCAAAAAGTGTAGACCACGGAAGGGTGAATAATACACTATTTCAAAATGACAAAAAAGGACAAAGAAGGGAAACAAAATGGGAGTAAAGATTGTGATTATAATTATTGAACTCAATGAAAAGCTGCAAATTGTCTCATTGAAGGATGAGCTGGCTGATGAAGTTCACGATTCCTTTACAATAGGTTCACAAAATTATAAGACAAGCTTAGAGTGCAATGGTAGTGTCCCTACCTCCTCCTACACTTGTATCATAACGTGTCCAAACAGATTCATTAAAATAACTACATTGAATGGTATTTAATTTTAATGGTATTGTTTAAATATTGCAATGACTTCTTGATTGGCCATGACAAAATCATGGGAATGGAGGGGAAAAGTTAACCAAGCTGCTCATTTTGGATCTCGTTCGGTAGGCTTTTGTTAATAACAGGTGGAAGGGTTGACTATATCTAATATTCAAAATTGCTCTTTCATGTAGTAGGGCCACAATTGTCAGTAGAAACGCAGATATTATCACACACCCTTTTTCCACTTGCAGGCAGATTATTAAAGTTTCCAGTATGACCACATAACCTTGGTAATTTAAAGGGGGAGGTCTTGAAGTGTAGTAGTAGTGTCTCTACCTCTAGACCAAGACACCTGGTTTCAAATCCCACCTTAGTGATGTGACAAGGTGTAAAGCTGGATGAACACAGCAGGTGAAGCAGCATCAGAGGAGCAGGAAGGATGACATTTCAGGTCTAGACCCTTCTTCAGCAATGGATTCTTCATTTCTGAAGAAGGGACTAGGCCCAAAATGTTAGCTTTGTGCTCCTTTGATGCTGCTTCGTCTGCTGTGTTCATCCAGCTCTACACCTTGTTATCTCAGATTCTCCAGCATGTGCAGTTCCTACTATCTCTGCTTTAGTGATGTGTAAGGAGTGGCACTGCTGCCTCATGGCACTAAGGACCTGGTTCGATTCCAACTTTAGGTAAGTGTGTGGAGTTTGCACATTCTCTCTGTCTCTCTGTAGATTTTTGTTGGGTGCTCTGCTTCCCTCACACAGGCAAAAGATGCGCTGGCTAGATGGATTAGCCATGGTAAATGTGGGGTTACAGGGATAGGGTGGAGCTGGGTTTGGGTGGGATGCTGTTCAGAGGGTCAGCACAGACTGGATGGGCTGAATAGCCTCTGTTTGTAATGTCAGGTTTTCATGAAGAGGCTGACTTCCAGGGGCTTGATCACAAAATTTCAGGTTGATGCACAGCTTAAAAAGAAAATTACATTAAAAAGTAGAAAATTATTCTTAAGTACTTTAACTGAAAAAACACAAAGGGAATTCCAAATAAATTCTAAAGAAAATCTATTAAAATAATTATTATCATTTGTAAAACAAAATTCTCTCTCCAATTTTGCATGAAACAAATTGCATGCAAAAGTTTAGGCTACACAATATCTGTTGGTTAATAAAGGCAGTTGACTCACAAATGGGCAAGACCAGCTTTTCGCACAGCACAGGAGATGGCTTTGATTGCAGTTAACAGAGAATTTAGAAGCTGCGTGAATTCCCCTGTTCCTTTTGCTTTCCTTCCCTGTTCCATGACAAACCGAGTCATTGTTTGGACATCTGTGTCAAAAGGCGATTGATCCGACATTGTGCCTTATTTCTTTCTTCTTAACAGAAGTGTTCATGAAGTTCTGAGTGCATGCAGCCCGACCAGACTAGCTATTTAAAGTACAGGTTGGAGAGCCAAATAAATCGAACAGCTGCATGTACATGTGACTAACTTTAAAGTTTACCAGTGATCAGAGCTTAAGTAGATATAACTCTTGGTTACTGATAAAATACAAAAGTTTACAAATTTTGTCAAATTTGACTTTGGTTCAAGATCTCTGATTGATTTGTTCACTGTTGTGTAGGTAGATTTGAAGCATGAAATTTGTTGTTCACAAAATTGTACTTCGTTGTAGTTCTGAAAGGCTTACATGTGTACCGGCTACTTTGATCTAAAAACTAAGGGTAAGAATCAATATAATTGTCCAGACTTGCAACCATTACAAAACCACAAGTTCTGTTGTGCTATCTTGAGAGGTCATGAGTGCAAGAGAAAATTGTGGCATATAAAGGAAATTTCCCCTGACTGAAAATGCCAGAGTTCTCCAGTGACAGGCTGGAAATCTTTAGCCTGAAATAAAATCTTGGCAGAGCATTTAGTTGAGTGATATGTACCAACTGCAGGGAAACATTACCAGGAGCAACTAAGTGATTTGCAAACTCATTTTGCGAAAAGGAAAGCCTGAAATGAACTGATCTTGCATTTCAATGTACAGTGCAGCAGTGGAGGATTTCTCAACGAGTGTCACTGGAGCACAAGCGCTCTTTATTTAAATTTATTTATGCACACAAATACCAGAGCTATCAACATTGAATGAATCCTAATTACAAATTTTCAGATACTATGTGTTGCTATGATCTAATTTAATAATGTTGGAGAAGTCAGGTGCCCCAAAATAAAATCTGGCTTGGTAGACCATTTTGATTTAATTTTAGTAACTAAGTGACCAGTCACTGAAATATAGTCACATGTGGTAATAGAGCTTCTTTAAAAACAGAACAGAAGTTCACTATATAAAAGGTGAAGAGAAAAAGCAAACCAAGCTATCTAAATTTAGAAGACTATTTTGAACATCTTAAAACATAGCAAAACAAAGTTTTTAACCTATTTCCCAAACCATCAATTTACAGAGATTCATATCCAGAGAAGCTATTCCTCTATATAAAATATTTAAGCTCTACCTAACTAATTATCCCTATTCTTTTTTTTTCCATTTTGCATGAATAATCCCAAAATTGAGAGCTTAGCCTTTCTGAAATTCTAATAATCTTAATGTATTTAACCTGTTTGGAAGCTGCACACATGAAACTTTTCCAGTGAGGTGATTGCGTTTTCCTTGAATTTCTGTTATAACAAAACTTGCTTTTGACCTCAGTCATGTCTCCTCCAAACTGCCCTGAAAATTTTAAATTCCTGGGATTTCTAAACTAAAACCAATTTTGATTATTCTGAACTGAAAACAAAGTAACGGCCTTCAATGTTTAACCACCTGTCATACACCACCATAGTATAGGACCTTGATTTCATTTTAGAGAAAAAAGCTCAATAGAAATTAGTTACATTCATCTGCTTAAAATGATATTCAAATATATATAAGTTGTGCATCTTTCATCACATGCTTTCATTATTAAAAAGTACCTGCTGTATCCATCACACTGGGCTGCAAAGGATGTTCAACTCTGTTTAATGGAATAATTTCTCTCCTTTAAAGTTTTTATTCTTTTCTTTGCTCCTTTGTACTGTATTTATTCTTTATTTTACTCTTCATTTCTCTACTTGTTCATACCCTTCCTGCTGCCAAGATTTATCAATTTTTGTTCGGATTAAGGGTGCATTATCAGTGTGAAGGAGACTTCAACTGAATGAGACAAAAGCCTACTGAGTGAACTAGAAATTTGATCCAAGTGGGCATTCAGTTCAAAGGGACAGAAGTGTTTTTTTACCAAGGTTCACTGCACATAGAAAATGCTCCAGAATGATGGGTGACTGGGAGAGGATCAAAGGTGTGAATCAAGTAGGCTACCTGTAGCAAGACCAGTGATGTAGTGACATCATGAACCACACTGTGACGTGAGTGCAGGGGAAGAAGCTGACAGGGGAATAGGATTTAAGACCAAAAGACATAGAAACGGAAGTAGATGATTCTGTCCATGATATCTGCTATTCAATGTCGTCACTATTCAATGAGATCATGGTTGAACTAATAATCCTCAAATTCACAGTCTTTTCACCATGTCCCTTACTTCAGTTACTGATCAAAAAACAGTCTGTCTCAGTCTTGAATATATTAATGCCTCAGCCTCAACAGTCCTCTGCAGTAAAGAAGCTTACAGATTTGGCGTTTTCTGAGAGAAGAAATTCTTTCTCGTTTGTCTTAAATGTGTGATGTCTTATTTTGAGATTATGCCATCTGATCCTCTACTCCCCCACAAGAGGAAACAACCTCTTTGAATCTACCCTGGCAAGTTCGCTAAGAATCTTGTATGTTTCATTAGGGTTGCTTCTCAATTTTTCACATTCCAATGAGTACAGGCCCAACCTACTCAATCTCTCCTAATAAAACAATTTATTCTTCCACGCTGTCAGCCTAGTGAACCTTCTCTGAAAAACTTGCATTGTCAGTGTATTTTAGATAAGGTGCTCAATCTGTTCGCAGTATTCCAGGTGTGATTTAACTAGTACTTTGCATAGTTTTTGCAAAATCATCCTTTTCTGTTAAATTCCCATTGAAATAAAGGCCAACATTCCATTTGCTTTCTGTCTTACCCAATAAAATTCAATTAAAATTTCTAGTGTTTAATAATAAGGTCTTTAGGACTTCAGTGATATTTTTTCTTAAAAATAGTTTGTTAAGTGTAACATTGATATTGGCAATTTTCTTTTTGAAACAATATCTTTACAAGTAAATGACAGGGAATCTAGAGTAATTAATTTATGAATTAAACCAATATAACAATAATGGCAGCACAGGTAATGTTTTGCTGCTGCAGTATTTGGAAGCTGCTGAACAGCACCTTAATCTAGAGTAAACATATCTGAAGTACATGCTTGCAGCTCAAGGAACGTTGGACTTGAGTTGAGAAGCTGGAGTTTGTGCCACAGACATTGCATCATATCAGGGACGGGAAAAAAACTTGGACAAAAACAGAAGTTGTTGGAAAATCTCAGCAGTTCTGGCAGCATCTGTGAAGAAAAATCAGAGTTAATGTTTCGGGTCTGATGACTCTTCCTCAGAACTGATGGTAGCCTGGGAAATGTTGGTTTATATGCAGAAACAGGGGTGGGAGCAGGGGTAAGGTGGAAACAATAGGCGGGGATAGAGCCCAAAGAGAGGGAAGAGCAGTTGGATAGACAAAGGAGTTGAAAATGATCTGGTAAAAGAGTGAATAGCTGTTAATAGAGACTGTTAGTGATAACAATAGGTAATGTGTAACAGCAGACAATGTGATAACAAGGCCTGGCGTGGGGCAGGGGACCAGGACATGGGAGAATTCAGGCTTCAAAATTATTCTACTCAATACTGAGCCCAGAGGGCTGTAGGGTCCCCAAACAGTATATGAGCTGTTGTTCTTCCAGCTGGCACTGAGTTTTGCTGGAGCACAGCAACAAGCCTGAGACAGAGATGTTGGCCAGGGAACAGGGTTTTGTGTTAAAGTGGCAGGCAACTAGATGCTCAGGGTGTTTTTTTCAGGCAGAATGTAGATATTCTGTGAAGTGGTCACCCAGTATATGCTTTGTTTCCCCAATGTAGAGGAGACCACATTGTGAGCAGCGACTGCAGTAGTCTAGATTCTGAGAAGAGCAGGTGAAGTGCTGTTTCACCTGGAAGATAGGTTTGGGCCCTTGGGTACTGAGGAGGGGGGAGATGAATGGGCAGGTGTTACACCTTCAGCGGTTGCAGGAGAAGGTGCCGTAGGGCTGTGGGGGTGAAGGAAGAGTGGATTAGGGTGTCCCAGCAGAAATAGTCCCTGCAGAAGGCAGAGAAGGGAGGAGAGGGGAATATGTGTCTGGTGGTAGCATCTCGCTGGGGGTGGCAGAAATGGCGTCTGATAATCTTCTGGATGTAGTTGCTGGTGTGATGTTAGGTGAGGATAAGGGGAATCCTATTGCTGTTGTGGGAGGAAAGAGAAGGGGTGAGGCCAGAAGTGGAGGAGATGGGCCAGACCCGGCTGAGGGCCCTGTCAACAACAGCGCTGGGGAATCCTTGGTTGAGGAAGAAAATGGGCATTTCGGAGGTTCCCTTGTTTAAGATGGCCTCATCTGAGATGAAGGAACCGAGAAAAAGGACTGGAGTTGTTACAGGGGGCAGGATGCGAGGATGTATAGCCTCAGTAGCTATTAGCAGGCAAAGCAGCATTTTTACCAAGGTTTTTGAATTTAGACAATTAATTTAAAGCAGGACCTAGATACCAAAGCCCAATTAAATTTGAATCTGATGGCTTTGGCAATCTGGGACTAATTCTATTGTAAGAAATTAATAGGTCATCAAGGGTATAAAAAGGAGGCCGTCTGAAAATTGTTGGGAGAGCAAACTCCCACCTATTAAGAGAACAGGTCTCAACAGCCATCAGCTCTAAAGAAAGAGAAAATCTCTGGCTCCCACAGATATCTCTAAAATCTCAGAGTAAGCACTACCTAAGTAAAGGTACTACGGCACTCTACGTTAATATTCCTATACAAGAACTTGACAGTGGAAGATGTTCCTGACTGGTGGACAATGGAGAAGTCATAGAACATTCCGGAAGATTTATATTGGCTTTAATTTTGAGAGATTAAGCTTTAATTTTTAAAATTAGTTTTGCTTATATTGGTGCGCCTTTTATTTCTTGGAACAGTATACATTAGAATTTTCGGGAATAGTAGTAGTTAAGGGGGAATTGTTTGGTTTGTTAGTAGTTCTGTTAATTTGTTAACTGTTAGAGTTAGATAAATAAATTGTTACTTGATTATTGTAAAGTGAGCATCAGGGATTTCTTTCACTTAAACACCCCTTTATAACAGATTGGGAAGTGAGATGCAGGTATATTACTTTTCACATTTCCTTTAACAGATTACGAGGTGAAGTGAGCTTCTCTGGATGGTTTGGTTTTACTTATCAGTGGGTGGGAAGGTGGTTGGATCGACCTTCCTTTGTAGCATTCACGGATGCTGGTCGGCCTACTGAGTTTTTCCAGTAATTTCTGTTTTATTTTCTAATTTACAACATCCACAGTGCTTTCAGTTTTTAATAAAGTGATCCAGACACTTTGTTTCAGAGGGCAATCACACCCATCAGACTAAAATCAGATATCAAAATGGGCAGGAGATTGTGACTTCAAGTGAAGCAGGGATAGGGACCTGAGAAGCTTTGAGAAGTATTAGACCTTGTACTTGACCAACATTTATGAGGCTCTTGCAGGTTGTACGCATGAGACTGAAAACCATACCATGATGAGTGAACTAACCATGGCGCCTTGGTAGAGGGAACCATTCATGTGGGAGAATGAAATGAGAATGTGGGTGTGGTAGGGGACTGTACAATTAGGGGTTAGATACTGTTCTTTGCAGCTGTGAGCAGGTGTTCCAAAGGCTGGGCTGCCTGCCTGGCTCCAGAGTTAAGGGTATCTCCTTGGAGCTAGATAAGAACTTGGAGTGGAAGGGGAGGGATCCAGTAGACATCCATAATGGTACCACAACATTGATAGGACTAAAATGGAGGTTCTGCCGAAAGAATTGGAATGGTTAAGAATTAAATTAAAAAGCACAACCTCAAAGCTAAAATCTCTGGATTAATAGCTGAGCCGTGGGCAAACTGACATCAGGTAAATAAAATCAAGGAGTTAAAAGTTCAAAGATTGGTGTCAGAATGGATTTCAGTTCATGAAGCACTGGCACCAGTACTTGGAGAGAAGCCAACTGTTCTGTTGGGATAGAATGAGCTAAAGACCGTAAAGTCCTCTGGACCTGATGTGATTTGTATATTAGTACGTTAATAGAGCAAGCTACTGAGATAGTGTATGCACAAGTAATACTCTTTCAAATATTGCTGGATTCTGGAAAGGTGCTAGAGGATTAGAAAACTGATGATATAACACATTTATTCAAAAAAGGAGACCAAAAGCAAGTAACTACAGGCCAGTTAATTTAAGATCTGCTTCTGGAAAATGTCAAAATTTATTATCGAGGATATAATAGCAGAGCATTTAGGGATATATAACATAATAAAATTGACTTGAATTAGCCTTGAATGAGTGCAATGAAAAATTTGTAATGTCGCCACTTATGGCGCCATCTTAGGTACAGGCGATATAGAACATAGAACATAGAAAATAGAACATAGAACAATACAGTGCAGAACAGGCCCTTCGGCCCTCGATGTTGCGCCGACCTGTGAACTAATCTAAGCCCATCCCCCTACACAATCCCATCATCATCCATATGCTTCCAAGGACTGTTTAAATGCCCCTAATGTGCCTGAATGAACTACATTGGCAGGCAGGGTGTTCCACGCCCTTACCACTCTCTGAGTAAAGAACCTGCCTCTGACATTTGTCTTAAACCTATCACCTCTCAATTTGTAGCTATGCCCCCTCGTACAAGCTGCTGTCATCCTGCTTTCCCAGAAACCTCTGCTGTCCGAGGTGCTGCTGAAAACAGAAATGGAGGGCTCTAACGCTCGAGGTAAGCTTTTAAAGATTTAAAATCACTGACTCACCCGCTGAAAACAGAAAGGTATTTCTGCTGCTGTAAACAGAATACTGAAGTATATGTTACAAATTTAAAAGTATCATAAAAGTTGAGTGTAAGAATTTTGAAAAAAGATTTGTAGGTGGGGCACCAAGTGGGAGTAGAATGTTCCACGGATGCCACAAAGAGACAGGCAAAACTGAGGCCCATTCAGGTGCCCATGGGGAGTTTTCTTTTTAAAAAGTATGCAAATTTTAGTCTTTTCATGAAGTCTGTGCCAGCACCAAGACTTCAGACCACCCCCACTAAGTGTCTAGACAGCACTGGCCTTCAAACTTCAAGGCCTTACTTCCAGATCCCAAGGGCCTCGCCTCCATTCCGGGACTTGTCCACTCAGGGTCTCCCGTCCACTCCAGTCCTCATCTCCACTCAGGGTCTCCCCTCCACTCTGAGCCGAGACTTCACTCTGGGACTCGCCGCCCTAGTGCTGGCCTCTGTTTTGGGACTCGCTAACCTCCTCTCCAGGACTCCCCTCCAGGTCTTGCTGCCCCTGTGCTGTTCTGGCCTGACCTGGGACTCATTCCTGCCATGCTGGCCTGGCCTGGGAATTGCCTTCCTGACTTCTGCTCCAACACTCACCTTTCGGACTCACTGCCCCTGTGCCAGCCTGGTCTGGGGCTCACCTCAAGGGGCTCAAAGGCCTAGCCTGGGACTCGTTTCTGGGCTCACTGCCCCCATGCCAGCCTGGGACCCACCTCCAGGACTTGCCAGTGACAACCTTCAATCTCCTCCATTCGCGTCTGGGTAAGATTAATTTTGAAAAATGAAGCAGAGTCAGCATGGCTTCATGAAGGGAAAATCATGCCTAACACACTTAGAGTTCTTTGAAGACATAATAAATAGTTTGGATAGGAGGAAAGCAATTGGTATAATACATCTGAATTTCCAAAAGCTATTTGATGAAGTACCTCATGTTATGCTATTTTAATAAGAGCCCATGATATTGGGGATAGTATATTGGCGTGGATAGAGGATTGGCCAACGAAGACAAGATGGAGAGTGGATATGAAGGGGACTTTTTCAGGATGGCAACCTGTAGCTGTGAAGTGAAACAGGGATTGGTCTGGGGACAAAATTCTGCACCATATACATTGACTCCAAGGTCAGTGAATGCACTACTGCAAATTTTGCAGGTTATGCAAAATATAGGGTTGAGCTGTACAAAAGTTCTGATGGGCAACAACAGGGTAGATCAAAAGCAAGATTTCCCCTTAGTAGAGAGGTCAATAACCAGGGGATACTGTTTTAAGGTATGGTGTAAGATGTTCAGAGGGGATTTGAGAATGACATTTTTCATCCAGAGTTTCTGGAATTCACTGCGTAAAAGGATGGTAATGTCAGGAATCATCAAGGCATTTAAGAACTATTTAGATGAATATTTAAAATGCCATCATATACAAGATTACAGGTCAATGCTGAAAAATGGAGATTAGCTTAGATGGATTTTTGATGATTAGCACAGGCATCTGGGACCCTGATCCCACAAGGAAGGATATATTTCCCTCCCCACCTTTATCTGCCTTCCAGAGGGACTGCTGTCTCCATAGCTCCCTCTTCCCTCCACACTCCCCACTAGCCCCACCACCCTTGGCATCTTTCCCTGCAACCGCAGGAGGTCCTTCACCTGCCCCTACTCCTCCCCCCTCACCTCCATCCAAAGCCCCAAAAAAACCTTCCACATCCAACAGATGTTCACCTGCATGTACACTAATGTGGTCTATTGCATCCATTGTTCTTGATGTGGCTTCCTCTACATGGGTGAGACCAAGCAGAGGCTTGGAGACCGCTTTGTAGAGCACCTATGCTTGGTTCGCAACAAACGACAACACCTCCCAGTCGCGAACCACTTTAATTCTCCCTCCCACTCCCTGGATGACATGTCCATCCTGGGCCTCCTCCAGTGTCACAACGATGCCACCCCGAAACTAGAGGAAGCGCACCTCATATTCCGCCTTCGAAGCCTACAACCTAATGGTCTCAATGTGGACTTTACTAGCTTCAAAATCTCCCCACCCCCAACCTCACCAAGACCAGCACCCCCTCTCATCCCCGCCTCATTGGCCTGTTCATCTTCTCTCCCACCTATCCAGTCCTCCGACCTCACTGATCAATTCCCACCACCACCTAGCTACACTCACCTTTACTGGCTTCAACCCTGCCTCCTTGACTGGTCTGTCTTCTCTTCCACCTATCCGCTCCACTATCTACCAGCTGTCACCTGACTCCCCCACCCATCTATTTCAGAGCCCTCTTCCCTCCCCCATTTCTGAAGAAGGGTCCCAACCCGAAACATCAGCTTTCCTGTTCATCTGAAGTTGTGTGGCCTGCTGTGTTCCTCCAGGTCCACAATGTGTTATCTTGAGCTGAATGCCCTCTTTCCTTGCTGCAAAAACTGACTCTAATATTCACTAGGTTGATTCCAGGAATGGAAGCATTATCATATGAGGAGAGCTTCAGTAGTTTGCTTCTGAGAAGCAACGTACTGAATCACGCATTATTGTTCAGGGACTTGACAGAGCGGATGCGGAACAGTTGTTTCCCTTTGCATGAGTCCAGCTGAGTGGGCATAATTTCAGAATAAGGGGTCTTAATATAAGTCAGAGATGAGGTGGAATTTCTTCTTTGAGGGGACTGAATCTGTGGACTTCATTACCACAAAGGACTGTTGAGGCTGGGTTGTGAAGTACAGTCAAGGTTGAGAAAGACATTATTATTCAATAAGGGAATCAAGGATTTTCCGGATAAAGCAGGAAGGTGGAGTTGAGGAATATCAGATCAGCCAAGACCTCATTGAATGGTGGAGCAGTTTCAATGGGCTGAATAGCCAACTTTTGTTCCTATGTCTTATGGTCTTTTGATGCAACCATTCTACCAACTGAAGGTCCAATATTAATACCGCAACTCCACATAGTGGTGCAAGTTCCTTGATAGTCTATCAAACTTGTACTGCTGCTGAAGGGTATTCTTCAAATTCGTTCTCCTAGTAAGAGAAGTGGTGAGAAATACTTAGTATACATAAGAGTGGGATCCTGAAGCCAAATTCCAGATCATCAGGTTACATGCAAATTCCCACCAAATATAAGAAGTGGTTCATCCGCCAGGTGTGGCACTAATTAAATAATTAAATCTAATAATTAAAAATCTAATTTTGTTCTGCAACATCCTCGAATTCATTTTTTTCCCACTTCTCCCTCCTCTTAAGTAATTCATTCCTGCTGGGACAGAACTGCAGGAGCTCTTTTTGTTATCTTTTCCCAAAACATCTGTTCATCATGAGAAGGAGTAATTCATGCAATAGTAGGTCACAGTGCCATCCCTATCTTCCATCTGGGTGGCTATACTTTCTAATACTCTCCCAAATGGTGTCATTGCATATTTGAATGTTAAACCACAATCCATGGGAACAGCCTGCTTTCATGTATCTTAGCCAAGTTGATATTATTTATTTATTTATAGGCCTGAAGTATGTGGCTAGTTATTCAAGCATACAAACATCATAGCCAAGCTTATTTCTGTCCACCCTAAGCAGCACAAACTTAGTAGGAGTTGTGATCTTTACTAAGGAAACAGCCGCAACTGCATCAGTCCCAGCAGTACAAAAGTGATCTAGACAGTTTCTTTTTCTTTTTGTTTCTTTTTCTTCAATTTCAGCTCTTGGTTTAAATTCTAACTATTGTACTCTAAGATGGTGCCAGAGAGTGGTGACTTTGTACACTTTTCACTGTACTCCTGTACCTCGGCACACATGATAATAAATCCAACCTAAACATTGGCTTTGGGAAATGCTACTGCCATGGCAGACCTCTAACCCTGGAAGACAGTACCTTTGCCATTTCCTTCTTTGCTGATGAATATTCAGATTTCTTCAAAAACGACTGAGGCTCCTGCGTCCTGTTGTGCAGCTGCCTTCTGCAAATCGCCAGGATGTCGACCCAGCCAGGGCCCCAAGTAACACACAGAAGATTGCATTGAGTCACTAAATACCTTAACTGGATTACTACTGCTGCTGGGTAGGTTGTCATTACTACTGCAAAACCATTTTTAGGAAAAGTGTGAGATGATGGGAAATTGTTTGAGCAGCCAGCTGATGCTGCTGTTTCTGATTTTGCTGGCAAACCACCTCTAAAAGCTATCTTGACAGGTTGGGAAAATTCTGCATGTTATCTTTTAGGAGATACAAACAACAGGCAATGTTCTACTCTATCACTGCTGCTAAATCCAGTTACTAACTTTTATTATTTTATTACAAATAATATCACTTTAAAAATATCAAAGTAAGGAATTTCATCTAAACTACACAAAGGTAGAACAAAAGTTCAAAATAACATGGACTAGAAGATTAACTGATCTAAGTATTTATTCATATTCCTTCAAGAACATATAACTGTGAATGGGTTGTTACATAACGACAACCAAAAATTAATGCTGATCTCAGACACACTTCATCAAGAACTTTAGTAACTAAATTACATTACGATTGATATGATTTGCATTGTCAAGTTGGAATGTTACTTTTCACTGAAAAAACACAATGTTTGGTCCAAATCCCAGTTTACAGTTTACTATTGAGATTCATCATTGCAGAGTTCTAGTTACTTGCAATTGTACTGATTTACAATGTCAAGGTACTCTTGAACATCATCTTTGGATCCCATTACAATTGGTGCCCGCTGGTGAATGGACTCTGGTTTAATGTCCAGCACTGCCTGTTTTCCTGTTGTGGCCATGCCTCCCGCTTGTTCTATAATATAAGCCATGGGGTTGCATTCATACAAAAGCCGAAGCTATAAGAGAACATCAGGAGGTTAGTTTGATGTGGTAATGTGGTAGAATGTGGTAAACATTACAATATATGTTTTCTCAGCTTATCAGCTATTTTCAATGTCAGCTATTTTCCACTGATGACCTCAGAAGTCATCACTGGTCACCAGTGAGCATGCAAACTTATTTCTAATCAATGCCATTATTCAATGATGACCCAAAATCTATAGCCCATGTCCCATCAATGCTAGATTTTTGATCAGTTATTACAGCAGACCTGATAAATGAAGAAGACTGGGCTTGACTGTTTGCTTAACACTATGAGAAAAATTAATGCTAAATACACAGGGAAAAAAAAACTTAGGAAAAAACAAATAGTAATACAAAACCAACTTTTTTTTTGGAATCTTCAAAATTTGCAAGTTGACGAAATGAAAACCATACTGCAGATGCTAATTTTCAGGACCAGGCAAGCTGTCTGGCAATAATTAAGGGTTTTCATTGTGTTAAAATGACTGAATTAGATAAGCACTAGTATCAAGATGACCTTACTTTGTACCTCCCACTCAAGTTCAAGAACTTCATGTAGCTCAATGTTTTTGTGAGGCAGACAGTAAGAGGTCAATCTGCAAAGCTAAGTGCTGAGTGGCAAAACTCAGACAGCAGCTGCTTAATTTATTCAGTTAATTTTGCATCAGCTTTCACCTGAAATTGCTGTGCAATTACTGTGTAAATAATGCTGATCAATGTCAGCCTTACTGCTATTTTGACAGTAAATTCTGATTCCAAATAAATGTCACTAAAATGAAGGTATTGAAATACACCTTCTATTCTTCAAATACATTTTTTTGGCTGAAACTGCAAAAATGTAGGCACTGCTGTCAAGATCAACATTTATTGCTCATCACAAATCGCTGGCGAGATGATTGGGGTGAGCCATGTATTTAATTACTTGGTAGCTTGATTTCGAGGTCAGTGAAAAGTCAACCACAATACTAAGCTTCTGAAATCACATACCAGCTAGACTTGGTAAGGCCAACAGTTTTTCTGAAGAACATCAGTGAATCAAAATCTAGTAGTTACATCATCACCAATACTTATTCCAAATTTTTATTCTAAATTTATCTAATCTTAAATTCGGTAGTTGCCAGGGTGGGATTTGAACCATGTCTTCAATTCATTTGTCCTTTATCCAATAATGTAACCATTCTGGTGCTGACCTAAGTGAAACATTTTAGAATATCAAGCACAGATTCTTCACACATTTGTTCCTCTGCATCTATGTTTGTAATGCATTTAATCTCATTCAATTTTAGCTCAGTAATGAGACTCCATGAAGCTTAACTGTCGTTGTTCATCCACACCATCAGGTATTTGAAGACATTTGTCCCATAATAAAATTGATGCTTAGTTTCTGAAGAAAAAATGATGCTAAATCACCAGGAATTGACACTCAATTGTGGTTATAAAGTTTTGTGCCAGTGAATATTTATCAGCACATTGAGGTCCCATTGATAACTGAATTACAGAGATATAGCCGCCAAACATGCCTCTAGATATTCACAATTAAGTACTTAGCTAACACTGATTCTATGTTTGAAAGTAGGTCTTCAGCATTCTGTAAGATAATTCTGGACAGCTAAAGTTAGGTTGGTTTCTTTCATACCTTTCCTTTTGGACTTTTTAAGTTTGCCGGGTATAAGAAAATCCCTCCATACATCAGTGTTCTATGCACATCTGCAACCATGGATCCAATATATCTCGCACCATACGGAGAGCTACCATCCTGTGGGTTAAGGATTAGTAAAGTGACTTTCAGGAGCAATGAAGTCATGCAATTTCTACAGAAAAAAGTTGATGTTCGTTACCACACCTCTGGGTATTTCTTCTTTGTAATGTACTGTGCGACTGGTGTATCAAAGTACTTTGCATAGCCTTCATTAATACTGTAAATATTCCCTTTATTCTTCATGGTCACATTCCTGTTCACCAAAACAAATTCCCCAATGGCCTAACGACAAAAATTAAAGTCAGTGTAAGTGATAAATACATTGTTCAAAGCCAAGAATGAAATAACAACTGAAAACTTAGTAACAATTGCAAAGCATTTAATCTACATATTACTAGCATAATAAAATTGCAGTTCCAAGTTGACATTTACATTGTCTGTGTTTTAAGTCAAATAGCTGACATTGACAGATTGTAAATTTTATTCAAGAGATTTGTGTAGTCATTCCTGTTGTTTTCAAGGTCAGCTGAACCTAAACAATTAAATTGCACGTCAGAAAATGCAACATCTAGGTCTGGATTTCTGTTCCCAAGGAATTTTTCCTTCTTTTCACTACTGCCTCATGAAAATATCTCCCAGTGGCAGGATCTTGGTGCAAAGATGCACAGCTATGGGATAGATTTGGGCTGGCCATGGACACAGAAGCAGCCATAGGAACTGCCAGGTGCTAAGGCAGGATATCTACAAGGTATTCTGATTCTCCAGGATTACATTTGTTTTAGTGAACATTCGACCCTCTGGCCCTTACACCCACTTGCTATCACACTCATTTCCCAGGTCTACATATGTAAACTTATGCAATCCATGTTCTTCATTCCCATGATCCATCGTAGCCCCTATGCCAACTCTTCACACAGAGAGTGGTGGGCCTGTGGAATGCACTGCAGGCAGTGATAGTGGAGTCAGATACCTTTTAAGTGACTCTTGGATAGGCACATAGTGGATAGTAAAACGTAGGGTATGCAGGGAAGATTGATCTTAGTAGGATAATAGGTCGGAACAACATCTGGGCCAAAGAGCCAGTGCTGTGTTGTACTGTTCTATGTTCTATATTCATGCTAACCCACCCCCCAACATCTGCCCTCTATCAACTCACACTGCATCCAATAGGCAGACCACTGGAGTCATGCTAAGATTAAACAAAGGTTTAAATATTTATTACCTTTAGTACACTAAAAAGAAACTCTGAACCATGAAAGCCTATGCTACTGGAAACCAGTATTATAATATGAATATGGTACAAAGAGCCATGAAGTGGTTTTTCCTATTCTTTGCCACTAGAGACTCCTATGATGCCATTAAATACTTCTCAATGGCTGCCTCCAACAACAGCAAGATTGGATGGAGATTTTCTGGTTGGAGTTAAACCGTGGGCTCGGCAATTAATGATCCTTGTGGATCTTCCCCACTGTTAATAGCCTAGAAATCTGTGTTTGTATTAATTGTTGATTCTGTTAAACCTCAAAGAATTGCCAATTGTTCAGTGATTTATGGATCAATCTTTCCTTGAACTTGTTGGTCCATGAAAACCAAATGTGGTTGAATGAATTAGAGGAAAATGCTATTGAACATAAAATTGGCTAGCTTTGAAATCTCAAGCAGGTTTCACTGAAATTAATTGCCACAATTAAATTGTACACACAACACCGTGGTTTTTGAAAAACAAAAGCACAGGACAAGATCTTACCGGATCCAACATGAAGCAGTTCACTCCATTTCCTGAAGATAATACCAACATTGTGGCACTGCCATACAAAGCATAACCAGCTGCTACAATGTTATGACCTGGTTGCAAGGCATCCTTTTCACTTGGGGGGCCATCAGTAGTCTTAGTACATATAAAAAACAGGCGGTCACCAGACAGTAATTATTAGAAAGGTGTACAAAGATCTTACAAGTTAAAGGGTGAAAATCTTGATTTGGAACTGGAGAGATTTTTGCCGCATATTATCAGTGGAAATATGGAAGTTGTGACTTAGCATGCACTGGTCTACATAAAAACTGTGAACCTTTAGTACTTATGATTTTATAATTTTTCTAAAATATATACTGTTTTTGGGTATTCTTTGAGCTCCTGGAAAGTGGAGGTTTAAATGTATATTATCTAGATGAATTGAGTGAATTGAAACCACAATGTGACACATGGGTCAGTGGTCCAATGAATGTTTACACAGGAAAGAGTTAATAGTGTTTATCAGAGAATCCCCACAGTGGGGAAACAGGCCAGACCCATTCCCCTACCCCTGCATTTCCCATGTCTAACCCACCTAAACCTAAACATCCCTGAACACTACGGGCAATTTAGCATGGCCAATTCACCTAGGCTGTGCATCTTTGGTCTGCGGGAGGAAACCAGAGCACCTGGAGGAAACCCACACAGACCTGGGTAGAATGTGCAAACTACACACAGAAAGTCATATTAAAGACATATTGTTTGAGTTATCACTATGGACCATAGATGGCGACCAAGATTTATGAATTAACAAGATTGAGCATGACAACACAGGAAGAGACCATGGGATAACAAGAGAAAAAGGACAGACGTGAAAGTCAGTTTGCACATTTTAAAAAGGTGCAGATTTCAAGAAGCACAAGTTGTTTGTGCCACTAGCAAAAGTGGAAAACAAGAGCCTTCCACACTAGGATATGAACTGCCTTTAACTGTTAGGTATAACTTTTGTTGTTTAATAAGTTGATCTGATACCACTGTATCAGGTATCTCCTCGCCTAGTCTCAAAACTAATTACATCTGCAATACATGGTATTGTGGCCTCATTATCCAGAATCAGCAATCTGTAATCCTGATTGATTGGGATACAACTCCTTTTCTGCACTGATAATACAACGAATTCGAAGGGCCAAAAAGTGATCATGAAAAGTTGTTAGAAAAACAAAATGAAGAAGAATCCCAAGGCTTTTTATACACATATAGAAAGCAAGAGGATGGCCATGGAATGGGTTAGCCCATTCAAAGACAAAGGAGGGAAACTGTGTGGATCCAGAAGAGGTAGGAGAGGTCCTAAATGAATATTTTGTGTCAGTAATCAGAGAAGGCAGTGTTGAATTTCTAAGCCAAGTTGCCATTAAAATGGAAGAGGTGTTGTGCGTCTTTAAGAAGTATTAGGGTAGATAACTTGAATATTACAGCAAGGATCTGTTTTGGGGCCACTGCTGTTTGTCATTTTTATAAAAGACCTGGATGAGGGTGTAGAAGCATGGGTCAGTAAATTTGTGGATGACACTAAACTCAGTGGAGATGTAGACAGTGCGGAAGAATGTTGCAGGTTACAGAGGAACATAGATAAGCTGCAGTGCTGGGCTGAGAGGTGGCAAATGGAGTTTAATGCAGAGAAGTGTGAGGGGATTCACTTTGGAAGGAGTAAAAGGAATAGAGAGTTTTGGGCTAATGGTAAGATTCTTGGTAGTGTGGACGAGCAGAGGGATCTCTATGTCCATGTGCATAGATCCCTGAAAGTTGCCACCCAGGTTGATTGAGTTGTTAAGAAGGCGTACAGTGTGTTAGGTTTTACTGGTAGAGGGATTGAGTTTTGAAGCCATGACATCATGTTGCAGCTGTACAAAACTCTGGTGCAGCCGCACTTGGAATATTGCGTACAGTTCTGGTTGCCACATTATAGGAAGGATGTGAAAGCATTGGAAAAGGTGCAGAGGAGATTTACCAGGATGTTGCCTAGTATGGAGGGAAAGTCTTATGAGGAAAGGCTGAGGGACTTGAGGCTGTTTTCGTTAGAGAGAAGAAGGTCAAGAAGGTGACTCAATAGAGACATACAAGATGATTAGAGGATTAGATAGAGTGGACAGTGAGAGCCTTTTTCCTCGGATGGTGATGGCTAGCATGAGGGGAAATAGCTTTTTTTAAATTGAGGGGTGATAGATAAAGGGCAGATGTCAGAGGTAGGTTCTTTACTCAGAGGATAGTAAGGGCATGGAATGCCCTGCCTGCAACAGTGGTAGACTCGCCAACTTTAAGGGCATTTAAATGTCACTGGATAAACATATGGATGATAACGGAATAGTGTAGGTTAGATGGGCTTAAGAATGGTTTCAGAGATCAGCGCAACATCGAGGGCTGAAGGGCCTGTGCTGCGTTGTATGTTCTACGTTCTGTGTTCTATGTTCGAAGGTAGATTTCTGAAGAAGGGTCCAGATCCAAAACGTCAGCTTTCCTGCACCTCTGATTATGGTTGGCCTGCTGTGTTCATCCAGCTATACACCTTGTTATCTAAGGTAGATAAGTCCCTAGGTCCTGCTGGGATCTATCCCAGAATATTGAGGGAGGGAAGAGAACAAATAGCTGGAACAGTGACAGACATTTTCGTATCCTCTTTGGCCACAAGTGAGGTCTCAGACGACTGGAGAATCGCCAATGTGGTCCCTTTGTTTAAGAAGAGAAGCAAGGATAATCCAGGAAATTACAGGCCTGTGAGCCTTGTGTCAATGGGTGGGAAATTATTGGAAAAGATTTTCAGTGTCAAGATCTATATGCATTTGGAAGAAAAGGGACATATTACTCATAGACAGCATGGTTTTGTGCAGGGGAGGTCCTGTTGCACTAACTTGATTTTTTTTTGATGAGGGAAAAGCAGTTCATGTTCTCTAAATGGACTTCAGTAAAGCCTTTGACAAGATTCCTCATGGCAGACTGATACAAAAGTTGAAGTCACATGGTGTCAGGGTCAAGCTGGCAAGACGGATACAGAACTGGCGTAGTCATAGGAGACAGAGCATAGTGGTGAAAGGATGCTTTTCGGAAAGGAGGGTTATGACTAGTGATGTTCCACAGGGATCAGTGCTAGGACCTCTAATGTTCACGGTCTACACAAATTATTTGGAGGAAAATGTGGCTGGTCTAATTAGAAAGTTTGTGGATGATACAAAAATTGGCAGAGTTGCAGACAGTGAGGAGGATTTTCTAAGGATACAGCAAGATATAGATCAGTTGGAGACGTGGGCAGAAAAAAAAGCAAATGGAGTTTAATCTGGACAAAGTGAGGTGATGCATTTTGGAAGGTCAACTGCAGGTGGAATGTGCTCTTAGGAGTATTGAAATAATGAAGAATCTGGGTGTGCAGGTCCACCGATCACTGAAGGTGGCAAGGAGTATAGGGATATGCAAATTATGCTGTAGCTTGATAGAACTTTAGTTTGGCCATACTTGGAATATTGCGAAAATTTCTGGTCACCACATTACTAAAAGGATGCGAATGCTTTGGAGAGGATGTAGATAATTGCAGTTGATGTTGTGTACCCAGCTGATCATGTATTTTCTTGGGGCAGCTACTACTCTGGGATAGCGATCTGAAGGAGTGGATGCCCCACCATTACACCCCCTGCAATAAGTGAAGTCACTCTAGATAAAAGTAAGTTTAACTTTGAAACAAAAAGCAGAATTCCCATTTAAACTTTTCTCACTTGATTTTGCTTTTTTAAAATTTCAATGGTAAAGATGTTACCTTTCTATAAATGGAAAAAATTGTTCCGATGGAAACAAGACAGTCTATGTTAGAAGAGCCATCTAGTGGATCAAAGCAGACAATGTACTTCCCCTGAAATTTTAATAACAAGATAGTCAGTACAGCAGTGATAATGAGGACTGCAGATGCTGGAGAATCCAAGATAATAAAATGTGAGGCTGGATGAACACAGTAGGCCCAGCAGCATCTCAGGAGCACAAAAGCTGACGTTTCGAGCCTAGACCCTTCATCAGAGAGGGGAATGGGGTGAGGGTTCTGGAATAAATAGGGAGAGAGGGGGAGGCAGACCGAAGATGGAGAGAAAAGAAGATAGGTGGAGAGGAGAGTATAGGTGGGGAGGTAGGGAGGGGATAGGTCAGTCCAGGGAAGACGGACAGGTCAAGGAGGTGGGATGAGGTTAGTAGGTAGGAGATGGAGGTGCGGCTTGGGGTGGGAGGAAGGGATGGGTGAGAGGAAGAACAGGTTAGGGAAGCAGAGACAGGTTGGACTGGTTTTGGGATGCGGTGGGGGAAGGGGAGATTTTGAAGCTGGTGAAGTCCACATTGATACCATTGGGCTGAAGGGTTACCAAGCGGAATATGAGTTGCTGTTCCTGCAACCTTCCGGTGGCATCATTATGGCACTGCAGGAGGCCCATGATGGACATGTCATCTAAAGAATGGGAGTGGGAGTGGAAATGGTTTGCGACTGGGAGGTGCAGTTGTTTATTGCGAACCGAGCGGAGGTGTTCTGCAAAGCGGTCCCCAAGCCTCCGCTTGGTTTCCCCAATGTAGAGGAAGACACACCGGGTACAATGGATGCAGTATACCACATTGGCAGATATGCAGGTGAACCACTGCTTAATATGGAGAGTCATCTTGGGGCCTGGGATAGGGGTGAGGGAGGAGGTGTGGGGGCAAGTGTAGCATTTCCTGCGGTTGCAGGGGAAGGTGCCGGGTGTGGTGGGGTTGAAGAGCAAACAAGGGAGTCACGGAGAGAGTGGTCTCTCCAGAAAGCAGACAAGGGTGGGGATGGAAAAATGTCTTGGGTGGTGGGGTCGGATTGTAGATGGCGGAAGTGTCAGAGGATGATGCGTTGTATCCAGAGGTTTGTGGGGTGGTGTGTGAGAACGAGGGGGATCCTCTTTGGGCAGTTGTGGCGGGGGCGGGGTGTGAGGGATGTGTTGCGGGAAGTGCAGGAGACGCGGTCAAGGGCGTTCTCGACCACTGTGGGGAGAAAGTTGCGGTCCTCAAAGAACTTGGACATCGGGGACGTGCAGGAATGGATTGCCTCATCATGGGAGCAGATGCGGCAGAGGAATTGGGAATAGGGGATGGAATTTTTGCAGGAGGATGGGTGGGAGGAGGTGTATTCGAGGTAGCTGTGGGAGTCGGTGGGCTTGAAATGGACATCAGTTACAAGCTGGTTGCTTGAGATGGAGACTGAGAGGTCCAGGAAGGTGAGGGATGTGCTGGAGATGGCCCAGGTGAACTGAAGGTTGGGGTGGAAGGTGTTGGTGAAGTGGATGAACTGTTCGAGCTCCTCTGGGGAGTAAGAGGCGGCGCCGATACAGTCATCAATGTAACGGAGGAAGAGGTGGGTTTTGGGGTCTGTGTAGGTGAGGAAGGGGGACTGTTCCACGTAACCTACAAAGAAGCAGGCATAGCTGGGACCCATGCGGGTGCCCATGGCCACCCCCTTTGTCTGTAGGAAGTGGGAGGAATTGAAAGAGAAGGTGTTGAGGGTGAGGACAAGAAAGGGGGTGGCCATGGGCACCCGCTTGGGCCCCAGCTATGCCTGCCTCTTTGTAGGTTACGTGGAACAGTCCCTCTTCCACATCTACACAGGCCCCAAACCCCACCTCTTCCTCCGTTACATTGATGACTGTATCGGCGCCGCCTCTTACTCCCCAGAGGAACTCGAACAGTTCATCCTCCTTCCGACACTTCCTCCGACACTTCTGCCATCTACAATCCGACCCCACCACCCAAGACATTTTTCCATCCCCACCCTTGTCTGCTTTCCGGAGAGACCACTCTCTCCGTGACTCCCTTGTTTGCTCTCCAACCCCACCACACCCTGCACCTTCCCCTGCAACCGCAGGAAATGCTACACTTGCCCCCACACCTCCTCCCTCACCCTTATCCCAGGCCCCACGATGGCTTTCCATATTAAGCAGAGGTTCACCTGCACATCTGCCAATGTGGTATACTGCATCCATTGTACCCAGTGTGGCTTCCTCTACATTGGGGAAACCAAGCGGAGGCTTGGGGACCGCTTTGCAGAACACCTCCGCTCGGTTCGCAATAAACAACTGCACCTCCCAGTCGCAAACCATTTCCACTCCCCTCCCATTCTTTAGATGGCATGTCCATCATGGGCCTCCTGCAGTGCCACAATGATGCCACCGGAAGGTTGCAGGAACAGCAACTCATATTCCGCTTGGGAACCCTTCAGCCCAATGGTATCAATGTGGACTTCACCAGCTTCAAAATCTCCCCTTCCCCTACTGCATCCCAAAACCAGCCCAGTTCGTCCCCTCCCCCCACTGCACCACACAACCAGCCCAGCTCTTCTCCTCCACCCACTACATCCCAAAACCAGTCCAACCTGTCTCTGCTTCCCTAACCCGTTCTTCCTCTCACCCATCCCTTCCTCCCACCCCAAGCCGCATCTCCATCTCCTACCTACTAACCTCATCCCACCTCCTTGACCTGTCCGTCTTCCCTGGACTGACCTATCCCCTCCCTACCTCCCCACCTACACTCTCCTCTCCACCTATCTTCTTTTCTCTCCATCTTCGGTCTGCCTCCCCCTCTCTCCCTATTTATTCCAGAACCCTCACCCCATCCCCCTCTCTGATGAAGGGTCTCGTCCCAAAACGTCAGCTTTTGTGCTCCTGAGATGCTGCTGGGCCTGCTGTGTTCATCCAGCCTCACATTTTATTAGTCAGTATAGCAGTTGATTCCTTTTCCACACAACTTTGCCTACATTGTAAGAAAACACGATACTACAAGAGTGATGCAACATTTGAAATTTTTGTTTCTGATAAACTTTTTCTTTTGTTTTTCACTTTCTTTTCCACTTCATTATCCATCCTGCCCACAGACACACACACACACACACTCACACTCGGGTGAAGTAAGAAAAATGGCTGGCATTTTGCTTCTGTACTTTTCATTAGATTCTGACATACGTTCAACAAGCTGAGAATTTATGGAGTCTAGAGATCATGTCAATAGGCAAAGAGGTCAAGGGGTCAAAGGAAATGGGGTAGCTTATCCCATCACATTCCCACTACCACTGGTAATTTACCAGCAGTAAGAAAGGTGTGACCCTCCTGCCTGAAGCCTGTTGATGGGCCATCACCTGTGCCACAATGGGGAGGTGGCCAGGAAATCTTTGGTGGCTTTGCTGCAGACCCGGGGCCAGGGTGGGGGTGGGGGTGGGGGCGCGGGGGTTGGCCATCCAGCTTTGACCCCTTGCAGCAAAAGGCCACCCCTACAGAACCATCAATCCATGCTCTTAGAAATCTCATCCCTTCCCTCATCACACCCCTGCTCCCAAATCAACAGACTGACTGGCCAGCCCCAGGGAACCCTACTCCACTCCCGAGTTCTGGGCATTGCCCTATGTGGCTAACCTTGCTTGGTTGCGGACCCAGTGTTGACCAGGACTCCCAGTGATTCTGTCAGGACTGAAGAGGTGATAGAGAATTACCAGCTGTCTGATTCACAGGTAGCTCTGGGGTGGGGTGAGCAGACCTGCCCCTTTGTGATGTTCAGAACTCCAGTCACAGGCCAATAATTGACTGCTGTTCAAAAACCTGGATTGGTCAATCTAATAACTGGCCATGAGGGAGGTTGCGCCAGCGCTCTAATTAAATTCTAGTTGTTAATACTGTGTACCCATTCACAGATGCTGCCAGACTTACTGAGTGGTTTCTGTTTGTATTTGAGACCTCCAACATTTACAGTATTTTAATTTTGCACAAAACAGAAGTTATTGAAAAACATGAGGTATTGCTGGCTTTCCTTACGGCTTGCTAAGATAAACCAATTCAACAGAATAAAGAGGACTGATGCAAATTCTCCTGATCCATGTGGTCCAATACCATAATTACTGAAATTTCCCACTGTTTTTTACCCAGCTGTATTTAAAGATAAAAGCAACTTACACAAAATTGTTCCTATAGGATCTGGACGATGTTTAAAAGATAATGTTGGAACATCAAACACAGAGAAGCTGGTGAAGTGGCAGGCTAATAGCATATGAAATTCAATGAGAGAAGTATGATCTGATTAATTTTGATTACACTAGTAGAACACTGAGACAAAGTAAAAACACAAGGTACCATTAGAATGGGTAAAGGAGGCAGAAGGACCTGGGTGCGCATGTGAATAATTCATTGAAAGGGGGAGAAAAGGTTAGTTATGGTTAATAAACTATACAGCATCCTAGGCTTTACCAATAAAGCTTTGGAGTACAAAGGCAAGGAGGTTGTGTTAAATTTGGCTAAAAGTTGAGTTTAGCCTCAACCGGTGCATTGTGTCTACTTCTGGGCACCACATTTTTGGAAAGATGAAGGCATTAGAGGGAGTGCAGTAAAGGCTTCATTGCATGGGCCCAGGAATGAAGGAATTCAGTTATATAGATAAAATTTGCAACTACTTTTCTTGGAAGACAGAAAGTCCAGGTCAGACTTGGCAAGTGAATAATGAGGGGTCTGACAGATTGGACAGGAACAAACTGTTTCCACTGTAGGAAGAATTGGGAATGAGTACAGATTTGTGGAAATTAGCAAGAGAAGCAATGGGGGCTTGAGGAGAATCTTTTGCAGACAGGAAGGAGTTAAGATCTGGAACTCTCTGCCTGAGATCGAATCCACCTCATCTCAAAGAATTCAAGAAGGTTTTGGATCATGAACTGAAAAGGAAGAATGTGTATGATTACATAGAGAAGGCAGAGAAATGACTAAGGACATTTCTCATTTAGGCAGTTGGTGCAGATATAATGGGCTGAATGGCCTCCTTCGGTGCTGTAACAATTTTATGGTCTGAACTTACAGTTTTAGACTAAGACCAAATTGCATCTTCTGTTTTTGCCAGGAGGCCTAGCTAGGTTTCTTGTGGTATCTTACCAAACTTTCTGCAGTGACTACATACCAAGTCCTATGGTGTCCCTCAATTCCAATTCCAGTCTTATCTTAACAAACATCATTCTTGGAACAACTTGCTCCTCAGCAGATATTTTGAAATTCAACAGTGTCCCTTGCAGGTATGGTGCATCCAGACAAGCATTGTCAGTGCTGAGGTGCCCTGTACAGTTCCTGAAATCAGTGCTTCACTTTACTGACAGGGTCCTACGGACAGTGTCATGCAGTGGATAGGACTTACTCTTCCGCCAGGAACAACAGTGGAGACCACAACACCAGACCATGCCAGCCTGGTCCGAGGTTACCACTCAGGTCAGCGTAGTCTCAACCTTCTAGAAGAATGCCAAGCAATGTATTTAAAAGGTCAATGATCTTCTCAACTCTGCTAGCATAAGTGCTACCATCTTCTTTCAGACATCACACACTATCTCTGCTGTACCCACTTCATACGAAGCCTCTTGCTCTACTACTCTGTTTAAGGCCCATATCACCTTCCCTCATTTGCTATCACCTACTCCAATCACAGACCAAACTAACTGTGCCAAAATCAGTCTCTCAGGGCACCTCCCAGATGACAAGAAATTAGTAGCTCTGCCACTTTCATTTCCTATAATAGCTGCCTCGCTCTCATTCCAGGAGGAAGGCAGCACAATAAAGACAGAAATATTCAAAGTCAGGTAATCATCTGCCCGATATTCAGTCCCTCACACCTTATTTGGACAGCATCCTGATTCTGACCAGCTTAAATGCGTGATGAACCATTTGAAGCCCCTGAACTGATAACAATGGCTGCCCCTGACTTAGAGTGCTAGGATTCCCTGAGCAAAGGCTACCTTCCTTGACTTGACTGAAGTCGGCTATCATGACAAGTTTCCATCCTTTATATTTGCACTTGGCAGCAAGGAAGATTGAAGTAGAAGAGCATGTTATATCAGGCTGAGGAGGAAAAGCACAAAAAAGGTAAGGCAATGCAAAGCAGAGATGTGGTGAGCATCCAGATACGCTCAGAGTGAATGAGCACTATGAATGAGTGAGCGCAGAGCCCAGAAAGTCCAGTCCGTGAGCTGGCTGTGACTTCCTAAATACACAATGTCTATGCTTCAGCATTACAGTGATAGTTGCTGGTGCAGTTGGAGGCGCAGTACTGAAATGCTGAAGCATCCTTCAAGTGGATCAGAGATGTGCCATGAGGGTTGTTAGAGGCTGGCACACTTCAAATGCCAAAATCTGTGGATAAGGAGTGCATGTGGCCAGTGCTCTTGGACTGTGCCCAGGGATGTCAGTGCCCAGTGTCCAACATGGGGTCCTCTGAACAAACGATGAGCTAAATCTGCAAGGTACCAGACAGAAAGCTGAAGATTGAGGTAAATTGGGCTGTCAACTAGGCATTTTGCAGATTATTTGCCAACTTGCCATTGCCTAGTGAGAAACTTGCCACTTCTGAACAAGAATAAGCCAGCTCAGCGAGCAAATCAACAACCTCACCCACAACCTGAGCTGCAGATCTTTGCCAAAACTTTAAACTTGCTACTCCACTTGTGAAAAGCAGAAGAGATGGCAAGAGATGCCCCCAACTTGGAGATGCTGCTGCACATTTCACCATAGCTCACTTCACTCAACCCCTATAAGATAATGCCTGATGATGCTATGCTCCTTTAAAGAATGTTAACAAACAAAGCTGCTGCCAACATAATGTGCTGCTGGCTGCAAGATGTTAACAGCATTGTGTTGCTGAGCAGGTTTAAATTCACAGATTCACAGTAAATCCATATCTGAAATTTGAGGCTATTCCTAGATTGGACAAACTGAGGAGTATTTAATGCATAAGGTCATACAATCAAACACGGAAACAGACCCTTCTGTTCAATCATTTATGACGACCAGGCTTCCCAAACTAAACTAGTCCCATTTGTCTGTTTGCCCATATCCCTCTAAACCCTTTCCTAATCATGTACATGTCCAAATGTCTTTTAAACACTGCAACTGTACCTATATCTACCACCTTCTCTGGCAATTCATTCCATATACACACCACTCGCTGTGTGACAAATTTGCCCTGGGTCCCTTTTAAATCTTTTCCCTCTCTCCTTAAAATTATGCCCTCTAGTTTTGAACTCCCCTACCCTAGAGAAAAGAACTTTGTTATTCACCTTATCAATATCCAACATGATTTTATAAACTTTTATAGGTCCCCGAGCCCTCCTATGTTCTCAGGAAAATAGACCTCTCCTTACAACTCAAGCCCTCCAATCCCGGTAACGTCCTTGTAAATCTTTTCCGCACCCTTTCCAATTTAAAAATATCCTTCCTACATAGTATATATGCTTAATCATATACAACATACTGTGGTACTTATCCAAAAACCAAATGTTCTCTAATTTTGAAGAAATTGTTGTCTTTACAGCAAAAACAAAATCCCAGGAACTAACCTGTTGATCTGGGTCCACAATGATGGCATCTTTTTCTTCTTCAGACACAAGAACACATGTGCTGAATGAAGATTTTAACATATTCATTACCACGTCATTGGCAAGTACATCAAGCTTCTTCACCTCATCCCCTGTCACATTGACTGTGCTTCCAGAAAGCCCATAACTAGAAAATGAATTGGATGTCAGCATTATTATTCATGAGTACATACAAACCAGAATTCATGTTGAATGCATCAAGTTAACAGAAATTACATGTTTTATCTGTGAATATTGTTCAAGTTAATATTTTACTGAAATTCAGCCACTTCCATTCCTGATATTTGCCCTCTTTTAACATTAATAATGATTTATTTATCTGAGGGTCCCAGCGTGATTTATAGTATTGCTTTAAAAATATCCCTAAGAATTGAACAGGCCAAGTTGTTAATGAATAAAAGCAGAGGGAGCCGTCTTTGTAACTGGAGATCATTTTGTTAAGGCCATATTGTGCATTAATGGGTGTTATTTGATAACTCATTTTCACAGTTTCTTATTGTCTGCCTCTGCAAACAGACAAAAAATGTCATTAAGATGTGGTCATTAGTGCATCTCAAAAGAATTGCTTTTGGCAGGAAGGTGTCATACTACAATTTGTCTTATTATTTAGTATAGTCCATCATTTTAACTGTAAAAGGAGAATGCT
Organism: Stegostoma tigrinum; assembly: GCF_030684315.1. Classification (NCBI taxonomy): domain Eukaryota; kingdom Metazoa; phylum Chordata; class Chondrichthyes; order Orectolobiformes; family Stegostomatidae; genus Stegostoma; species Stegostoma tigrinum. The sequence continues at coordinate 57,586,796 of NC_081356.1, read as the reverse complement.
GAATGCAGATCATTAAAGACAATTTGTTCTCATTGCCCTATTATGTGGATACAAAAGTTCCATAACTGAATGAAAGGGATAAATCTGTCATGAGATCAGAGGGAAACAAACTAGGCTATACTATATCTCTATTGAACTAGCCATAAGTGCAGTGAGTGCTTTATGGTGAAAGTCACATCACAATGACAAGCCAGGAGGCACATTAGTATGATATTGCATTTGTATCATAAACATCCCCATTTTCCTCCATGGTTTTATTATTAACACTGAGTTAAGTTTTCCCCAATGCTCACAACCATTCTCATACATTAGCAGTTATTCTCATCAGTCTCCGCATGTGCATTGTACACATAAATCATACAGATCTCTTAATGGTACACTTATACATTACTCAGATGAAAGAACAATGACAATGTTTACTTATTCGGGCACATTGATCCCATGTCAGTTGTGTGGTAACTGCTGCTGTTCCATTTCCCATTTTTGGGGCGCTGCAGACCTCTGCAACTAGTAGTTTATTGGCAGCTGGGGCAAATGATGAGTTTGTATCTTCCCAAATGGCTGTTTTAGTGAAGGAACAGCTTCTCCTGTTGCATGTATGTATGTATATGTGGTTACAATTATATATTTGTTAATTCACAATTGAGGTGACAATTGCTCTACATGGGTCCTAAGTTATTTGACATGACTGAATGAGAGTGTTGAAAGTTTGTTGTGTGACTGGCTTTCCAGTGTTCAAAACTGGTGATGAAATTTGGCTTTCCACCATTTTACCTTGATTTTATCACTTATGCATGTTACTACTTCTGCCTTCGCCAGCATTTTTGAAGAGTAATTTGTGTGAGGTACGAATTAAATCTTGTACCAAACTCCTTTCCACTCAAAGATTGCTTTGTATACATCTGTGTTACATTTGCTCAATTCATCTATGATTCCTTTGGCAACTTTCACTGCCACTTCAGTCTTTCCAATTGACTGAACATAATACGGTGAGAATATATGGTCTTATATTTGTTAATCCTTTATGAGGTGGCTAACTTCTTCACTTGTGAACTTGTCACTCATTACAATGTCTGGAATACTGTAACAATTACAGTGTGTTTTTGGGTATTTCACAATCTCAGTGTTCGTCATTGACGCCGGCTGATCTACATCTTAGTAGTCAGAATAGTTATTTATGGTGACAAAATAATCAGATCCTGTGTGAAGAAGGCCAAGATAATAAAGTGTGAAGCTGGATGAACACAGCAGGCCAAGCAGCATCTCAGGAGCACAAAAGCTGACGTTTCGGGCCTCGACCCTTCATCAGAGAGGGGGACGGGGTGAGGGTTCTGGAATAAATAGGGAGAGGGGGGGAGGCGGACCGAAGATGGAGAGAAAAGAAGATAGGTGGAGAGGAGAGTATAGGTGGGGCGGTAGGGATGGGGATAGGTCAGTCCAGAGAAGACGGACAGGTCAAGGAGGTGGGATGAGGTTAGTAGGTAGGAAATGGAGGTGCGGCTTGGGGTGGGAGGAAGGGATGGGTGAGAGGAAGAACAGGTTAAGGAGGCAGAGACAGGCTGGGCTGGTTTTGGGATGCAGTGGGGGAAAAGGGGAGATTTCGAAGCTGGTTGCAGTGGGGGAAGGGGACAAACCCAAAACCAGCCCAGCCTGTCTCTGCCTCCCTAACCTGTTCTTCCTCTCACCCATCCCTTCCTCCCACCTCAAGCCACACCTCCATATCCTACCTACTACCTCATCCCGCCTCCTTGACCTGTCCGTCTTGCCTGGGCTGCCCTATCCCCTCCCTACCTATACTCTCCTCCCCACCTATCTTCTTTTCTCTCCATCTTCAGTCCGCCTCCCCCTCTCTCCCTATTTATTCCAGAACCCTCACCCCATCCCCCTCTCTGATGAAGGGTCTAGGCCCGAAACGTCAGCTTTTGTGCTCCTGAGATGCTGCTGGGCCTGCTGTGTTCATCCAGCTTCACACTTTATTATCTTGGATTCTCCAGCATCTGCAGTTCCCATTATCACTAAAGAAGGCCAATCCCAAGTTTCATTATGTGGGCTGACTGAGATGTCAGGTGTCATCTGCAGTCCTCCAGTTTGCTTAGGTTGGTCGTCATTAAAAGAAGCACTGCAATGCCTGATGTAATTATTGATTTCATTTCTCATATTTGGCCAGTAGAGATATTCTCTATTCAATTGAGTTAGTAATTTTCATAATGCGTTTTAGCATTGCTCCTCTTTGAAAAACAATTCTATTTCTTTTGTATAAATATGTTACCTTCCACAGTCATTTCATCTTTGTGTGCCCAAGACACTCTTATAAATACAAGAATGACTGATGCTTTAAGAACAACCTTTCATCGCTACTTCTTGCAACACTTAGAAAGTCGCAACTTGTTTGGTATTTCACTTGATTTGAGCCAGGTGCTTGTTGTTAGATTCAGTACCTGTCCCGGGTCAGATCATAACAAACTGCTGCTTCACTTTGAAACAGGAAGATTTCACACTGCAGCAGCATCCTACATAGGAAGTGCTCCTCTTCACAGCATGTCAACCATGTACATATGTTTTCCTCCCTCGTATGTCACATCCAGGTTATCACACTCCAGATTAGGGCGGCACGGTGGCTCAGTGGTTAGCACTGCAGCCTCACAGCACCAGGGACCCGGGTTTGATTCCAGCCTCGGGTGACTGTCTGTGTGGAGTTTGCACATTCTCCCGTGTCTGCGTGGGTTTCCTCCAGTTTCCTCCCAAAGTCCAAAGATGTGCAGGCTGGGTGGATCGGCCATGCTAAATTACCCAGTGTTCAGGTGTGTGGGGGTTCTAGGGGGATTTTTCTGGGTGGGATGCTCCAAGCTCAGTGTGGACTTATCGGGCCAAAGGGCCTATTTCCACACTGTAGGTAATCAAAAAAAATCTAAAATATTTCTGTATTTGGAGTGACATTCTTTCAGATACTCTGGAGCAGATAGTAGCAGCTCGAGGAAAATGCTCTGAAGTAGCTTGTGGTCAGGCCTGATTTTCACGTTGCCTTATACAAGTAGGTACTGATGAAAAGCAAAGATAATGTCCAGGCACTCCTTGATCCAGGTGTAACATCATTCTCTTTGTGTTAATGCCCTGGATGCAAATGAATGGTAATTCTTGCTGCATTAGGTTTGCTCCAATTTCAATGTCACAGTCTTTAACATTGCATGGAATCTCATCATTTATGTCTGTATTGCTGTTACCAACACAAGTAGTTTGATTTTGGTAAAAGCCACTTGTTTTGAGCACCAATACCACTGCATATCGTTGGCAATGGGATGACATAATTCACACAAGTTACAAACCGGACAAGAAATTTGCTGAAAAAGTTGACCAATCAAACAAATCATTCACTTATTTTACATAAGTTGGTCACCGCATTGCTGCTACAGTTCTCATCTTTTCAGGATTTGAGTGAAGATGCTTTGCTGTCAGTACATGGCCTATGCATTTGACTTTGGGCATCCCTAATTACAATGTTTTCTTGTCAGTTTCAGGTTTGTTTGGCAAACTGCAGCAATGGCTTCTTCCATAAGGTCTTCCTATCCATAAATTAGCCAGTCATCCACTATTGTTTCCATTCCAGGAAAGTGAAGCTGATTATTTCAGACCACCCTCATTATATTCTTTGGAGCTCTGGAAATGCCAACAGCATGAACAGCCACCTGTGTATTGTGAACAGCATTCAAAAGGTAGTTAGAAAGCTGTTGCAAATCTCTTTTGGCATGTTGAAGTCCAAGCTTTAGACTTGCTCCAACTGAAAGGAGTAGCTTTTGTTTGCTGTCTATGGAGGTGTAACTCCAGATCTTCATTCTCATCATTGCACTGGGATTCTTGTGCTTAGGGGGCAAATTACACCAGGTATAAATCCATCATGTAGTCACAAACTTGCTTTCAAGGGATTCATTTTCAGATCACAATTTTGAGCCACTTCACACAGGTCCACGAAGGTCATGATGCACTGGTGTCTATCTGCCCCTTCTGCAGTGTCATTCTAAAAATCAAAGCTATCAACTACTAGACAGGAAAAACATGTTGTAATGTGTAGTGATTTGTTAGAATATTCACCTAACATCTACCCAGTGGCCATCTGTAATTGCTTGTCATGTTTCTTTTAAATCAAATGCTTCAGTACAAAATAATTTGGGTTCTGGCAGTGAAAACACGGTTTTCCCATTGTGTGGTGTCCTTTGTATATTTGCATTCTGCTGTTTATCCACAATCATTCTGCCTTGTCAGTTTAGAATATCTGTCAGCATAATTCAAAGCCTGGTCTGTCTGTCATATATACTCTAGCTGCTTTATAATCACAGCACTTGTCAACAAGATTAAGGAAAATCTCAAGGTTTTTTTTGAATATATAAAGAGCAAGAGGGTAGCCAGGCAGAGAGTTGGCCCACTAAAGGACAAGGAAGGGAATTTATGTGTGGCGCCAGAGGAAATGGCGAGGTATTAAATGAGTGCTTTGCATCGGTATTCACCATAGAGGACGACTTGGTGGAAGGGTGTGTTGATAGTTTGGGCCATGTTGAGATCCAAAGGGAGGAGGTATTGGGGGTCTTGAAAAACATTAAAGTAGACAAGTCCCCAGGGCCTGATAGGATATACCCCAGAATACTGAGACAGGCAAGGTAGGAAATTGCTGGGGTCTTGAGGGAAATCTTTGTATCCTCACTGGCTACAGGGGAGGTCCCAGAGGATTGGAGAATAGCCAATATTGTTCCTTTAAGAAAGTGGCAAGGATAATCCAGCTAATTACAGGACGGTGAGCCTTACATCAGTGGTAGGGAAATTATTGAGAGGATTCTTCGAGACAGGATTTACTCCCACCTGGAAATCAACTAGCATATTAACGAGAGGCAGTTGGTTTTGTGAAGGGGAGGTCATGTCTCACTAACTTGGTTGAGTTTTTTTGAGGAAGTGGCAAAGATGATCAATGAGGGTAGGGCAGTGGATGTTGTCTACATGGACTTCAGTAAGCTCTTTGACAAGGTCTCTCATAGCAGGCTGATACAAAAGCTAAAGTCACAGAGTCAGAGGTGAGCTTGCAAGATGGATAAAAAACTGGCTTGGTCATCGAAGACAGAGGGTAGCAGTGGAAGGGTGCATTTCTGAATGGAGGGCTGTGACGAGTGGTGTTTCTTAGAGATCAGTGTTGGGACCTTTGCTGTTTGTCATATCTATATATAAATGATATGGAAGAGAATGTAACCGGTCTGATTAGTAAGTTTGCCAAAAAACGCAAAGATTGGTGGAATTGCAGACAGTGATAAGGACCGACAAAGGATACAGCTAGATATAGACCGGTTAGTGACTTGGAGAGAAATGGCAAATGAAGCTTAATTTGGAAAAATGTGAGGTAATGCTTTTTGGAAGGCCTAATCCAGATGGAAAATATACAGTAAATGGCAGAACCCTTAAGAGTACTGATAGGCAGAGGATCTGGATATACAGATCACTGAAAGTGGCAACACAGGTGGAAAATGCAGTCAACAAGGCAGGTGACATGTTTGCCTTGGCAGGTAATGTTGTAGCTGTATAGAACCTTAATTAGGCCGCATTTGGAATATTGTATTCAGTTCTGGCCCCCACACTACCAGAAAGTTGTGGTGGCTTTGGAGAGGGTACAGAAAAGATTTACCAGGGTGTTGCCTGGTATGGAGGGTACTGTCTATTAGGAAAATTTGGAGAAACATGGGTTGTTCTCACTGGAACAATGGAGGCTGACGGGTGAACTGATAAAGGTCTATAAGATTATGAAGGGTATGGACAGAGTGGACAGTCAGAAGCTTTTTCCCCTCCAGAGTCGAACAGTCAGTTACCAGGGGCCATGGGTTTCAGGTGCGAGGGGAAAGGTTTAAACGCGATGTACGAGGCAAGTTTTTTTTTCACAAAGGGTGGTGGGTGCCTGGAACTCTTGCTGAGGGAGTTAGTGGAAGCAGGCACTATAGTGACTTTTAAAGTGCATCTTGACAAATTTATGAATAGGTTGGGAATAGAGGGATATGGTCCCCAGAACATTAGTTGCTTTCTTGAGAATAGGATTCTGCTTGGTAGACGTACCTTCACTTTGGCACTCAGGCTTATTCTAATCCTGTTTTCAGTTCAATTGTCTTTTAGTTGCCAACTTCACAGGATTCTAGAAGCTATTTTAAAGCAGAGACATGCTGATTATTTGATTTTTTCCCCCCATTTAATAGGGAACACATACCATTCATAGCCTATATTCACTTGGGATTTAAAGTGTGCCATCAAGGCTTCAAAAATGTTGCCTTACATTTTTTCTGATCTTGAGATTGATTTAGGATGGAATCTCCTTTGAAATTCTCTCCTCATCAATAAAAGGAGTGTGGCTATTCTTAGCTGCTCAGACTTGTTAATTGTATTTTTCTCAATTTCATAACATTGTCACTGCAACCGAAAAGCCTACAAGTTCTGCCACATATCACCTTCCATTTCAAGATAACAAAGTGTGGAGCTGGATGAACACAGCAGGCCAAGCAGCATCTCAGGAGCACAAAAGCTGACGTTTCGGGCCTAGACCCTTCAGAGCTCTGATGAAGGGTCTAGGCCCGAAACGTCAGCTTTTGTGCTCCTGAGATGCTGCTTGGCCTGCTGTGTTCATCCAGCTCCACACTTTGTTATCTTGGATTCTCCAGCATCTGCAGTTCCCATTATCACCTTCCATTTCAACCTGTGTTAGGAGAGAAATATTTGCAGATATTGAGCCTTACCCAGCACTTTCAGCTCTAATGAGTTTCTCTGTTCCTTTTCTGTGGCTTCTTGTGGTTTTAGCAGCTTCCACCAACTTTGAAAATTCCTGTGTTTCTCTTTTATTAGCTGTGTCCCCATACAGCTGAATCCTAGCTCCACTTCAACACTATGTAATAAGCTCACAGAACAACACAGCAATTTATGGTTCGTGCAGCGCTGTCAAAAGTGCTGTCTTTCAGAAAAGCTAGTTAAACTGGAGCCACTTCTGGGTGTTCTGGTGATTACAAAAGGTGCTTTGGCACTATGTCAAAGAAGTTTGGCAAGCTGCCCAGTTTCCTAGCCAATATTTATCCCTCATCCAATTAATGACTCAATAAATAGATTACCTGGTCATCATTAGGATACTGAGATAACACAGTGTGAAGCTGGATGAACACAGTGGGCCAAGCAGCATCAGAGGAGCAGGAAAGCTTGACATTTCGGGTCGGGACCCTTCTTCAGAAACAGGGAGATGGGGGAGGCAGATAGAAGACGGATAAAGGAGAAGATCATGTGAGAGGAGACAGACAGGTCAAAGAGGCGGGGTTAGAGCCAGTGAAGGTTAATGTAGGTGGGGAGTTAGGCAGGGATAGGTCAGTCCAGGGAGGACGAACAGGTTGGGGGGTTGGCGGGATGAGGTTAGAGGGTAGGGGATGGGGGTGGGGGCTTGAGGTGGGAAGAGTGGTTAGGGAGGCAGGGACTAGCTGGGCTGGTTTTGGCATGTGGTCGGGGAGGGGAGATTTCAAAACTTCCCCAACCCCGCACCGCCCGCTTCTATCTCCTTCCCAAAATCCACAAACCTGACTGCCCCGGTCAGCCCAATGTCTCCGTCTGCTCCTGCCCCACCAAACTCATCTCCACCTATCTGGATTCCATTTTCTCCCGGAACTCCCTACCTACGTCCATGACACCACCCACGCTCGCCACCTCCTCCAGAACTTCCAATTCTCTGGTCCCCAACACCTCATTTTCACTCTGGACATCCAATCCCAAGACACCTGCATTCCCCATGCCGATGGCCTAAAAGCTCTCCGCTTCTTCCTGTCCCACAAACCCAACCAGTTCCCCTCCACTCACACCCTCATCCGCTTATCCGAACCCATCCTCACCCTCAACAACTTCCCTTTTAATTCCTCCCACAAAGGGGACAAAGGGGGTGGCCATGGGTACCTGCATGGGCCCCAAGCTATGCCTGCCTCTTTTTAGGGTACGCGGAACAATCCCTCTTCCAAAGCTACACTTGCCCTATCCCCCATCTCTTCCTCCATTACATTGATGACTGTTTCGGTGCCACCTCGTGTTCCCACAAGGAGCTCGGACAGTTCATCCACTTCACTAACACCTTCCACCCCAACCTTAAGTTTACCTGGACCACCTCTGACACCTCTCTCTCCTTCCTGGACGCCTGTCTCCATCTCTGGCATCCACCTGGAAACCGATATCCATTTTAAACCTACCAACTCCCACAACTACCTGGAATATTCCTCCTTTCAACCACCTTCCTGTAAAAATGCCTTCCCCTATTCCAAATTCCTTCGCCTCTGCTGCATCTGCTCCTGGAGATGAGGCATTCCACTCCCGAACATCCCAGATGTCCCCTTTTTTTCAAAAAAAAACCACAACTTCCCCTCCACAGTGATCGAAAATGCCCTTGACCGTGTCTCCCGCATTTCCTGCAACTCATCCCTCACACCCCCTACCCACAATAATAACCAAAACAGTATCCCCCTCGTCCTCACATACCACCCCACCGACCTCCAAATCCAACACAACATCCTGACATTTCTGCCATCTGCAATCTGACTCCACCAGCAAAGACATTGCCCCCCCCACAACTTATCTGTTTTCCAGAGGGACCACTTTCTCCATGACTCCTTTGTCTGCTCCACACTCCCCTCCAGCCCCACCACACCCGGCACTTTTCCCTGCAACTGAAGCAAGTGCTACACCTCCCCCTCACCCCGATCCCAGGCCCTAAGACAACTTTTCACATCAAACAGATGTTCACCTGCACATCTGTCAATGTTATATGCTGTATCTGCTGTTCCTGTTGTGGCCTCCTGTACATTGGGGAAACCAAATGGAGGCTTGGGAACTGCTTTGCAGAACATCTATGCTCTGTTCGCAACAAACAACTGCACCTCCCAGTCAGGACCCATTCTAATTCACCACCCCACTCCTCAGACAACATGTCCATCCTGGCCTCCTGCATTGCCACAATGACACCACCCGAAAAATGCAGGAACAGCATCTCATTTTGCTTGGGAATCCTGCAGCCCAAGGGTATCAATGTGGATTTCACAAGCTTCAAAATCTCCCCTCCCCCGAACACATTCCTAAACCAGCCCAGATAGTCCCCGCTTCCCTAACCATTCCCCCCACCTCAAGCCCCACCCACATCACCTACCCACTAACCTCATCCCACCCCCCTGACCTGTCTGTCTTCCCTGGACTGACCTATCCCCCGCTAACTCCCCACCTACATTCATCTTCACTGGTTCTAACCCCGCCTCTTTGACTTGTCTGTCTCCTCTAACCCTATCTTCTCCTTTTTCTATCTTCTATCCGCCTCCACTGTCTCCCTATTTATTTCAGGATCCCCTTCCCCTTCCCCATTTCTGAAGAAGGGTCCCGACCCAAAACGTTAAGCTTTCCTACTCCTCTGATGCTGCTTGGCCCACTGTGTTCATCGAGCTTCCCACCGTGTTATCTCAGATTCGCCAGCATCGGCAGTTCCTACTTTCTCTGTGACATTGTTAGGGTACTGTTAGTGGAAGCTTGATCTGTGCAAAGTTAGTTGCTGCATTCCTTCATAAGTCTTCAAAAGCTATATCATGCTTTGGGATGTCTAATCCTTGTAAAAAAAAAGTGCTGTACAAATTAAACTTTTCTTTATTTTAGAAATCCTAATACCTACATTGGTAACCCTACGGTGAGCTCCCAGTTACAGATGGATATCTGACTAGAAGCTCATTAAAAGTAATTAAAATTAGCCTGGCCTGTTGAAATCAGAGGTTTGGAGCTCAGCAATAGTTGGACAAAAGACTTTACTGAAACTACATTGGTGCAAGACTGAAAATGAGCCCATGATCCTTGTAATGAAGTTTGACATTTAATTAATTAGAACATGGTGTCAACATGACTAGAGAATTAAAAAGATTATTAACCTCAGCAAAACAGTACAAGTTGTGCAACACTCAGACCAACACTGACTTTTAAACAGATACCAGAAGTTATGTGGCTAATAGCAAAAGTATTCTATTTAAAGAGTCATTACATTAATAGGAATTAATCTAAAGAAGTTCAAAAAGCATAAACCCAAGAAATGTTTTAAACAACCAGATCATCCCCAAGGGACTACAGTCCACATTTCAGCCTTCCCAATTTGGCCCCAACCGTGACCACCTCTACACCCAGAATATTCAGACCCTTCAGAAGCGGTTCTCCCTGCGAGTCCTGAAACAGACACTTGCAGCCATGCGCCGGCACCTCCAGGCACTGCAATCCAGCCTGCCCCAGCTCAGAGCCTCCCTCTCCCAGACCTGCAAGGGACCCCTGCTGTTTTTTATCCTCCGCAGGATCCACAGACTGAACACCCAGTTCCACTCAGCTTTACTGGACACCAAAAATCGTAAGTACAACCAACTCACTGGCCCCTGCCACCCACAAGAGGATTCCTGCGCCTCCCAAATCCCGACTCTGTCCCTGCCCCTCCCCCACCATGCACCCGCCGCCATTGACCATGAGGACACGGCCGGAGACCCCACCGATGACGTCACATCCGCCTCCGCCGGCCACAGAACTTCCGGAACCGCTGCTGCAGTCACCACCTCCACGTCCAGGTACTACAGCCCACACACCATCCTCACCTCAGCTGCTGCCGCCCACCCCGATCCTCCCACCGCCGACGGAACCCCGCCCACGGCCGACGCCGACGAAACCCCGCCCACGGCCGACGCCACCCCGCCCACGGCCGACGCCGACGGAACCCCGCCCACGGCCGACGCCGACGGAACCCCGCCCACGGCCGACGCCGACGGAACCCCGCCCACGGCCGACGCCGACGGAACCCCGCCCACGGCCGACGCCGACGGAACCCCGCCCACGGCCGACGCCGACGGAACCCCGCCCACGGCCGACGCCGACGGAACCCCGCCCACGGCCGACGCCGACGGAACCCCGCCCACGGCCGACGGAACCCCGCCCACGGCCGACGACATCATCGCTCCGCCCACAACCTCCACAGCCTGCAACCCCAGAGGAGACAGCCACCCTGAGCCCTGCCGAATCTTCACCATCCCCCCAGACCTCCCAATGACTGAGGACGAACGGTCAGTCCTGAGCAAGGGGCTCACCTTTGTCCCCCTACAACCACACATCAACGAATACCAGTCACGGTCGGACATAGAGCAGTTTTTCCGCCGTCTTCGCCTGCATGCCTACTTCTTCAACCGGGAACCCAACCCTCCTTCCACTGACCCCTTCACCCGCTTCCAACACAAGTCCTCCTCCTGGACACCACCCCCAGGCCTCCTACCCTCCCTCGACCTCTTCATCTCCAACTGCCGTCGAGACATTAACCGCCTCAACCTCTCCACCCCTCTCACCCACTCCAACCTCTCCCCCGCAGAACGGGCAGCCCTCCGCTCCCTCCGCTCCAACCCCAACCTCACCATCAAACCCGCAGACAAGGGTGGCGCAGTGGTAGTATGGCGTACTGACCTCTACATCGCCGAGGCCAGACGCCAACTCTCCGACACCACCTCCTACCGCCTCCTCGATCATGACCCCACACCCGAGCACCAAACCATCATCTCCAACACCATTCATGACCTCATCACCTCAGGGGACCTCCCACCCACAGCCTCCAACCTCATTGTTCCCCAACCCCGCACAGCCCGTTTCTATCTCCTTCCCAAAATCCACAAACCTGCCTGCCCTGGTCGACCCATCGTCTCAGCCTGCTCCTGCCCCACCGAACTCATCTCCACCTATCTGGACTCCATTTTCTCCCCTTTGGTCCAGGAACTCCCCACCTATGTCCGTGACACCACCCACGCCCTCCACCTCCTCCAGGACTTCCAATTCCCTGGCCCCCAACACCTCATATTCACCATGGACGTCCAGTCCCTGTACACCTGCATTCCGCATGGAGATGGCCTCAAGGCCCTCCGCTTCTTCCTGTCCCGCAGGCCCGACCAGGCCCCCTCCACCGACACTCTCATCCGCCTAGCGGAACTCGTCCTCACACTCAACAACTTCTCTTTTGACTCCTCCCACTTCCTACAGACTAAGGGGGTGGCCATGGGCACCCGCATGGGCCCCAGCTATGCCTGCCTCTTTGTAGGTTACGTGGAACAGTCCATCTTCCGCACCTACACAGGCCCCAAACCCCACCTCTTCCTCCGGTACATTGATGACTGTATCGGCGCCGCCTCTTGCTCCCCAGAGGAGCTCGAACAGTTCATCCACTTCACCAACACCTTCCACCCCAACCTTCAGTTCACCTGGGCCATCTCCAGCACATCCCTCACCTTCCTGGACCTCTCAGTCTCCATCTCAGGCAACCAGCTTGTAACTGATGTCCATTTCAAGCCCACCGACTCCCACAGCTACCTAGAATACACCTCCTCCCACCCACCCTCCTGCAAAAACTCCATCCCCTATTCCCAATTCCTCCGCCTCCGCCGCATCTGCTCCCACGATAAGACATTCCACTCCCGCACATCCCAGATGTCCAAGTTCTTTAAGGACCGCAACTTCCCCCCCACGGTGATTGAGAACGCCCTTGACCGCGTCTCCCGCATTTCCCGCGACACATCCCTCACACCCCGCCCCCGCCACAACCGCCCCAAGAGGATCCCCCTCGTTCTCACACACCACCCTACCAACCTCCGGATACAACGCATTATCCTCCGACACTTCCGCCATTTACAATCCGACCCCACCACCCAAGACATTTTTCCATCCCCACCCCGTCTGCTTTCCGGAGAGACCACTCTCTCCGTGACTCCCTTGTTCGCTCCACACTGCCCTCCAACCCCACCACACCCGGCACCTTCCCCTGCAACCGCAGGAAATGCTACACTTGTCCCCACACCTCCTCCCTCACCCCCATCCCAGGCCCCAAGATGACATTCCACATTAAGCAGAGGTTCACCTGCACATCTGCCAATGTGGTATACTGCATCCACTGTACCCGGTGCGGCTTTCTCTACATTGGGGAAACCAAGCGGAGGCTTGGGGACCGCTTTGCAGAACACCTCCGCTCAGTTCGCAACAAACAACTGCACCTCCCAGTCGCAAACCATTTCCACTCCCCCTCCCATTCTCTTGATGACATGTCCATCATGGGCCTCCTGCACTGCCACAATGATGCCACCCGAAGGTTGCAGGAACAGCAACTCATATTCCGCCTGGGAACCCTGCAGCCATATGGTATCAATGTGGACTTCACCAGTTTCAAAATCTCCCCTTCCCCCACTGCATCCCTAAACCAGCCCAGTTCATCCCCTCCCCCCACTGCACCACACAACCAGCCCAGCTCTTCCCCCCCACCCACTGCATCCCAAAACCAGTCCAACCTGTCTCTGCCTCCCTAACCGGTTCTTCCTCTCACCCATCCCTTCCTCCCACCCCCAGCCGCACCCCCAGCTACCTACTAACCTCATCCCACCTCCTTGACCTGTCCGTCTTCCCTGGACTGACCTATCCCCTCCCTACCTCCCCACCTACACCCTCTCCACCTATCTTCTTTGCTCTCCATCTTCGGTCCGCCTCCCCCTCTCTCCCTATTTATTCCAGTTCCCTCCCCCCATCCCCCTCTCTGATGAAGGGTCTAGGCCCGAAACGTCAGCTTTTGTGCTCCTGAGATGCTGCTTGGCCTGCTGTGTTCATCCAGCCTCACATTTTATTATCTTGGAATCTCCAGCATCTGCAGTTCCCATTATCTCAAATGTTTTAAATCTACTGCTTTTGCTGCTAGTATGACACAGTCTGTCAACTCCAATGCATTTTGCAATTAAGAAGATAATCCTGCGCATTAGCAAGGAGTTGATTTTCTGGTTCTTGCTCTGGTTTGTTCTGTATTACATCACTACCAAGAAATATGACTTTAGTTCAGGAATGCCAGTCTTTCAAAAAATTTCACAAATAAACACTCCTTTGTCATCATAATGAATTTTAAAAAGGTACCAGAAGAAAGTATTAGATCAATAAAGAACATGGCCTTTCACAGGAGACATTTCACAGCATATTCTACTGGGTATGATTTTACTTCAGAAAAAAACTTACATTTTAATATTCTTGTATTTTTTATGCACCTGTACTACATGGCCTGGTGATGTAGGAAAGGATTTGGGTGGGGGTTCATGAGGAAAGATAGGGGATAGAGAATTATTAAAATAAGCTATGTTCGGTTTCTTTATTTTGTGCTGTTCTCTGACAGTCAGGGGAATAATTCATCTTAAGAACATGAATTTCTTGCAAATATCCAAAATGGTACTGCATGCATTGCATAATTGAAATCTGGAGCAATCAATTCCTTTGTTTAAAATATTTAAACTATGTTTATTTATATCATCCAAAAGATGTAGTTTCCAGAGGAGTAATCTGTTGGGACTTTGAAACAAGCTAACAATTAATGCTGTGCAAATATTTTCTATCTTCATTGCAACAGTTTAAAACCCTTGCTGATACAGTACACAACTTTTGAGCAAGCTAAGTGAAAAGCACTCCAAGATGAAGCATGATTTCACAAAGAAAAATGTGTTGTGACTTTGTAAGTAATTAGAATGCTGCCACACCTACATACACAGTTTATGGCACAACAGCCTAAATTAAATCAACTTAAATATAATGCTTCCAAAGAAGGGCTAGCTGCAAACCAATCACAGTCAGATCTGTACTGCTGCCCTTTTGAATAAATATAGTTCAAAAGTCTACCACTAATACATGTTTTGACATTTGAAGTCAATAGATCTTAATTTGCAAAACAAAATCTGACTTCCTTTAGTGAATGATCTATTACTTTGATTAACAATGATGCAATTAACCCACCGAGCATTACCAGAAACATGACTGAATTTTACAGTATAAAGACAATTTTATTTTGAAAAATAACACTTTTTAAAGTATGAATTCCTAATCAGAGGTAAAATCAGTAGGAAATCTAATGTGTATTCTACCATTTGCACAACGATCTTCTGCTTTTATTTGACAGTTGGATAAATTATGCACAATGAGCTTCTTGAGCACTACGAACCTAGCTAAGCAAAGTTTAAAGAACTCAAAATCTACCTTATCAACCTTACTAGTGTCAAGGCAACAAGAGGAGGGTTAAACTCTCAAATTCTTGGAATAAGGAGAGACCCATCCATTTCACTCTTCACTTTTAAAGACGCTCATTATAGATGTTTGCCCTGGAATAAAAGTATAGTGATTATTGTCTGGTACATAGGCATTAAGATCACAATGGATTGCTGGGAGTCACTGAACTTATTGCAGAAAAAAAGCTTTATTTTGGTCAGGTAGGTCATGATATCATGTATAGGCCCTCAAGTCCAAAGATAGAAATTACCTTTGAAAGTTCTGCAATGCTATCTTGCACATAGTGCTGACCAGTCGGTTAGGGGTGGGGGAGGGGAAAGCCTTCATCCTTTTTAATAAACTGTTAGTTATCCATTTTGTTCATGCACAGGCAGCTAATTTCTAGATACAGCAAGTATACAGTAACTGGTAGTTTAGCTTCAGAACTCCTAGATGCAGATAGCAAAGCACTTCCAAGGCTAACATGAACCTATGTTCTGTGTGTATCTTTGGTGGTGCAGGGCAGGTGTAACTGGTCCAACTTTAGTATTTAATAACTTCGCTTATTCTCATGATTTTTGTTAAGTGTAATATGAAGTCACAGACATTCCTTAGCATGAATATTTACGGATGAAAAATGATCATCATTTTTCAGGATCTGTTCTAAAAGGGCAGGAACCTGACTAACTCTCATTCTGCCATTTGTAATGGCTAAAATGCAGCCAAAGTTACTTATACTTCACATGTAATTTGCAGTGAATTAAATTTCCAAATGAAGATTCCACACACCAAGTGTAATGAAGGATACATAGCTACCGACTAGGTCAGGAAATGTATACAAAACAAAGAAGCAGAAGGGTTCCAACTGGAAACGTCAGCTTTCCTGCTCCTCTGCTGCTGCCTGGCTTGCTGTGTTCCTCCAGCTTCGCACTGTTATCCATCATAACCTTCCTGCTCTTTCATTCAATGTCTTGACTAATAAAGGCAACCAGAGTCAACAAGATTTTTTTTCTGGATAGAATCAAAAAAGTGTTTCGATAAAACTTGAAATTCAGCAGGTCTGGAGGCATCTGTGGGCAGATAGCAGAGTTAATGTTTTGAGTCCAGTGACTCTTCATCAGAATTGATTTTAAGTGGTATTTATGCATAGAATAGGGAGGGAGGGAGTTGGGTTTGGAGAAATGAGTGGACAGGTGGAGACGGAGCCCAGAGAAAGAGCTACATGAAAGGATTATTGATAGTAAGCAAGGACAGAAAAGAAACTGAAAAGGTGACAATAGGACTATGAGCGGGTGAGGATGGGTAGGCTGTGCTGAAAGCAACCGATGTCAAGACAGAACCAGGGTGTGGGTGTGCAAAAAAAAAGGATTTAAATCAGACTTTAACGTAAATGAACTCAACATTGAGTCCTAAAGGGTTGAAGGCTACCCAAATGAAAGAAGAGGAGCTGTTCTTTGAGCTTGGACTGAGGCTCGTTGGAGCACTGCAATATGTCTGTGACAGAAATGTTAGCATGGGAAACGGTGATGTGTTGAAATGGCAAAGGAGGGGAGGAGAACATGTGGATGGTCATGGCATCCACTTGGACAGAAATGGCAGCTTACAAGGGATGATAAGTAGGACTGAGGGAAAAAAAGACAAGGGATGAGGGCAGAAGTGCAGGTAAGAACCTGTCAGTCACAATGACGGGGAATACTCAGCTGGGGAAAAAGATGGACATTTGAGGTCCTCTGCAAAAGATGGCATCATCAGAACAGATGCAATGGAGATGGAGAAACTGGGATGGATGTCAGGAGCCAACTCATCCCCAGAAATGGGAACAGATTTTTGAGGAAAGTAACAGGGGAATTAGAGATAGATCAGGTGAGGGTGAGAGCCAGAAGCAAAATTGGTAAATTTTTCCTACTCCAAATGAGAGAAGCAAAATCAGTGGTGTGCTGAAGACAGAGTTGTTGCCAGGAGCCCGAGTAGAATTGGAATAAGGAATGTTCGACATACCACACAAAGCCAACAGGTATAATTGAAGCCTATGTGATTAGCCATGGCCACATCATTGATCTGAAGAAAGAGAGAGGAGTTAAAGGAAAAGTTGTTCAAAATGAAGACAAGCTCAGCCAGGTGGAGGGTGGTGATGGATAGCTCAGGTCTTTATTCCAGAAAGAAGTGGAGAGTCCTAGGACATCCTGATGGCGGATGGATGTGTAAAGGGATTGCATGTCCATGGTGAAACTGGAAATTTTGTAGCTGATGCAAGACACAAGAATCACAAATGTAAGTGGGGAGGAACTGCCCAAGGACAGAAAAAAAAAGTCTTGAGGTGGGAAGAAATAAGTATTGTGGGGCAGGAGCAGGCAGAAACAATGTATCCACCTGTCTGGGGATTTTGGAGACAAAGTAGAAGCGGCAAACTTGGTGTTCACCATCAAAAAAACTTGATAAGGTCATATTAAAAAGAAGCGCACTTTTCTTAATCGATGGTGGAAATTCAATATCAAATGCACGATAGGACCAAGATTGGCACAGGAAATGTAATTTCAGAAAGGGAGGTCTGTTGTATACAGTAACCGGATCACTTGCCAGATTTGAAATCGCAACATCTTTAAACTAATGAGGGGGTGATATCGAACAGAGAGCGACGAAGTATCGTTTGGAATGAATTAACAGGAACACAATATTCAGTATAACACTGCTGTGTGAGCATGAGGCAGCACTTCCTGCTGTACAAAGCAGCACCCTCCTATTGGGAGATTGGCGGTACACACCTCCTAACTTTTAGAAACACAAAAAGGACTAAATGTAACGCCGAAACAAATTGTTTTTCCTCCTTTCTTTGCATGTATCAATCAAAATAATTAAGAGGTGCATGAAAATGTTTCCACCGGGCACAACAAAACTATGACAATACTGAGATTTAATCACGCACAGTATCTAACAGTGGTTTGAAAGAGCTGTGGTGCGTGTTTAGTTTAGTTTACGTTTTGCGAAATTCTTTAAACATTGTATGGCAGATTTATTTCCTCCAAACAGCAGCTACTACAAATCTATTCCAAAATCAGACTGCAACTGATCAGAAACCGGAGGAACTTGTTTAATTTGTGAGTGAGTGACGTCCCTAACAACGTGAAAATACTAAGCTTTCTAAAAACTACAATACTGGTCCGGCAAGATAGCAACTTGAACCGACATGTTTCATAAGGCACCCTTGGGGTTAAGGTCTGCAGTTTGGGATTCCAGAGAGGGGATACGTACAGATTGGCGATACCAGCTTTCCTGACGGCCGAGGAGATGGCTTTGATAGCAGTGTAAAGGGCGCTGAGAAGCTGATTCAGTTCGCCGGTGCCTTTCGCCTTTCTGCCCTCTTCAAGCATGAAACGAGTAACCGTGACAAGGTTGGTATCGAAAGCAGAGCGGTCTGACATGCTGCTTCCCGGCTGCTCGCTTAAACCCTCCAAGGAAGAATGTGCAGTCAGGGTTACACTGAGCTGCTGAATGAAGCAACTTAAAAAACCACACCACAAACGTCAAGAGGGAGGCACTTTCCAGGTCAACAATTTGAACCAATCTAAGATCCAGCCCAGGAAAGAGGAGGGTCTCCTTCAGAGAGCAATCAAGTCAAAGCTGAATGGTTAACCTTTCACTGAATCTGGGTAAAGTTCATGTAGAAATGGGAATAAACAAGTGGGAGGGCATCTAATTCATTTACGATGCTTTTAGAAGCACATTTCTGTCGGTGTGCTCAGTTGTATTTTTAAAACACGTCTACCCCAATGATGTATAATGATGACATAAAGTTCTTGTTATAAAGTCTGATATAGTGATAAACACGGAATATATCTGAGATTATATTTAAATTATAAAGTTATCACAGTGATTTTACCGAACGTGAAATAATGTGGAACTGCTGTCAGTTTATTTTAAAGTTCGGCGATCGCTCACAGGACGCGTGCCCGCATCCCCCGCCCCCACAAACCTAGTGAGGTGATCAGATCAGATCAGATAGTGAGATTTTACTGCTCATGAATCTCCTTTATCAAAAATTAACAGGCACTTCCACTCTTTTGTTCCCTCCTTCCAAGGACAAAAGTAAATTTCTTGAAATGAAATTTGAATGTGTTCATGTGATGTGAGAAGCGTTGAACTGTAACTTTGACAGTTATAATTTATTGAAATTGTCTCTGAAACATAGAAGGAACTTCAACCCTCCATACTCTCTCAATCCCAGTTGATATTGTACAACTTTTGCAGAGTTTTGAAAGCAGTTGTTGGAACTTGAACCTGCTTTCTTGTGCAGGAGTCAAACAGCAGAAAAAAAGGTGAACCAGTACGTTGGGGACACACTGACGTCCATATTTAACACAAGTGTATTTGCTGCTGTGAGAAACTCCTGCAGACCTGATATCTGAATATGTTAAAGGCAATGACATGGTGTTTTAACCCTCCATTCTGTCTTTTACACTCAGTGCTTGGGGTTTTTGGAACTGGTCAAGTAAATGAAGGTGAGAGGAGTGTAGGATTGACTGCCTAGAAGACACCAAGACCTTGCAGTTGCTTCCCTGCCTGGGGGAAAGGCTTTTGCTCCAAGATAGGGAGTGTGCTTTCTAAGACTTTAGAGGGTTATTTCTGCAACCATGAAATTGTATGCCTTTGATCTGAAATTCCCAGCTCTCAATCAACAGCTTTGGGGAAGCTCACAGAGCTCTAATTTGAACCTCTGATGAGGGACAAGAGGAACAAAAATTGAAGTAACTGCAACTGCCTTATCCGAAACCTAATTTCACAGGGGTCTTGTCTGCTAGATACAGACTAGTTAGGCTGTACAGACAGAAGATAAAGTTTCTGGTCATGACTGAGCATCTGTGGTTAAGAAGGCTCAGACTTGCCATCAGATGAATGTTAGAAATGAATTTCTCCTGAAAGAAGACAACCTGCCAAGTTGACTGGGTTGGCAAACATTGTCAGTGGCATACAAGCTCACAACAGCCTCGGGCCCGATTTCTTCAAGGATCTGCTAGTGGAATCAATGGAATCTCACGATCTGCTGTGTAGGTCAGTGAGGTGATTTTTAAAAGTTATTGTTCATTCAGAAGATGTGGGCTTCACCGGCAGCATCAGCATTTAGTTCTCATTCCTAATTTCTCTTGAGAAAGTGCTGATGAAGTGTCTCCTTGAATCACCACAGTCCATTTGTATAGGTAGACCTAGATTAGACTAGTTTTCCCACTGTGTGGAAACAGGCCCTTTGGCCCAACAAGTTCACACTGCCCTTTGAAGCTTCCCACCCAGACCCATTCCCCTACAACCCACACACCCCTGAACACTATGGGCAATTTAGCATGGCCAGTCCACCTGGCCTGCACGTCTTTGGACTGTGGGAGGAGACCGGAGCACCCGGAGGAAACCCGCGCAGACATGGGCAGAATGTGCAAACACCACACAGACAGTCACCTGAGGCTGGAATTGAACCCAGATCCCTGGTGCTGTGAGGCTGCAGTGCTAACCACTGAGCCACCGTGCCGCCCTCAATGCTGTTAGGAAGGTAGTTCCTGACCCAGACACAATCATGCCACATTTTTTAGAGCTGCCACTTATGTCCAGCAAGGATTAACTGCAGTCAATGACAGGGCCTTCAGATTTGCTGCACTCACTGGATTCCCACATGTCGAGCAAACCATCAACTGAATACTTAGCAAACAAGGTGCTTAAGACCACTCAGGAGAATTTTAAAAAAACTAAAAGGTACACTGCTCCATTCATGGGTCATGGCTTGGGATTCTACTTAATCCTGTTTGCCACTGAAGAAAAATCAGAATTAACATTTCAGATCTGGTGGCAACCAGACCTGATATGTTAACTCTGACTTTTCTTCACAAATACTGCTAGACTTTCTGAACTTTTCCAGCAACTTCTGTTTTTGGTCCTGATTTACCACATCTGCAGTTCTTTCAGTTTTTACCATTCCATTAATGTTCAACTGACATATGGTCACTGAAAAATCATCATATAGATCTATGCAAGATGCCCAGTAAGCTGTCATGATTTCTTCATCCTGCACCACTCATGTCTCCCACAGACCTTCATGCCTTCAAATATAATCAGTTGATCACTGTGAGGAGTCCTAACACTCATGCGCATACAATCAAAGAGAAGTTTAGTCATTAGACAAACCATTGGAATGCAGAAGCGGTCAAATGTGGGAGCACTCTTCAGTATGCAATAGCAAGGATATGCAAAAGTTTGGTTATCTGCTCACAGTGCAGCAGACAGGACTGGAACTGCAAGAAAAGAAAGATGATAATCATTCTTCATCTTCAGAGGAGGTTTATGGGCAGGGAGAGGAGGAAGAGACTTGTGGCAAGGGTACATATAGTCACTCAATTGCCTAGGATAGACTCATTTAGGTACAGTTCAACTGATTTGAGGCAGTGCAGTCAATTGGCAGACTAACTCTGAAGTTGTAAAGTGCTACATCCTCGATGATATGTTCACTTAAAAATAAGTCATTATAGACATGGAACCAAAATTATTATCAAAGGCTGCATATATTTGAGAAGTACTTTAGACCCTATCTAAAGCGATATGGGGATAAGAATTGGCTGGCAAAAAATCAAGGGAATGCATAACTATTGTGGAAGTATGAAATAGAGTCTGGGAAAAGTTTAAATGTAGTATCAACATGGTTAAGGCAAGCGTGGAAGTCTGGGGTATGATACCTGTTCCTCTAGTGTGGGTGTTCTGCAGTGTGCAGCAATTTCACCTCCTTCAAACCAAAGGAAGTTACTTCCTCATAACAGCAGTGATGTATAAAATGGCTCAGTGATAATGGGAACTGCAGATGCTGGAGAATCCAAGATAACAAAATGTGAAGCTGGATGAACACAGCAGGCCAGGCAGCATCTTAGGAGCACAAAAGCTGACATTTCGGGCCTAGACCCTTCATCAGAGAGGGGGATGGGGAGAGGGTTCTGGAATAAATAGGGAGAGAGGGGGAGGCGGGCCGAAAATGGAGAGAAAAGAAGATAGGTGGAGAGGAGAGTATAGGTGGGGAGGTAGGGAGGGGATAGGGCAGCCCAGGCAAGACGGACAGGTCAAGGAGGCGGGATGAGGTAGTAGGTAGGATATGGAGGTGTGGCTTGAGGTGGGAGGAAGGGATGGGTGAGAGGAAGAACAGGTTAAGGAGGCGGAGACAGGCTGGGCTGGTTTTGGGATGCCGCACTTCAAGTCGCACCTCCATTTCCTACCTACTACGTCATCCCACCTCCTTGACCTGCCCGTCTTCCCTGGACTGACCTATCCCTTCCCTACCTCCCACCTATACTCTCCTCTCCACCTATCTTCTTTTCTCTCCATTTTCGGTCCACCTCCCCCTCTCTCCCTATTTATTCCAGAACCCTCTCCCCATCCCCCTCTCTGATGAAAGGTCTAGGCCCGAAATGTCAGCTTTTGTGCTCCTGAGATGCTGCTTGGCCTGCTGTGTTCATCCAGCTTCACACTTTGTTATATAAAATGGCTCTGCTCTGCTTAATAAATAGATAACTCTCTAACTTAAAACAGAGAGCTTTGACTACCTTCCAGAAGCTCCTACTGCTCCTGGCAACAACAAGGCCTGTCATCCTAAATGATGGATCTGACAGGGCCAATAGCAAACTAGCATCATGTTCAAACTCCTAATAGGAATTGGAATTGAATTAGCTCTATTGTCACATGCAGAATACAGAACAATAAAGCACAGGAACAGGCCTTTCAGCCTATCAAGTCTGTACCAACACATTTTGCCTCTCCATATCAAAACTGGCTTCACTTACAGGATCTGTATCTCTCTATTCCATTCCTATTCATGTATTTGTCCAGGCGCTTCTTGAATGCTGTTACTGTGTCTGCTTCCACCACCTCCTCTGGCAGTGTGTTCCAGGCACTGACCACCCTTTGGTGAAGAACTTGCCTCGCACATCTCTCCTAAACTTCCCTCCTGCACCCTACACCCCCACACATTAAACATGTGCCCTCCCTATTAATTGGTCCCTGCATCCTGTCCGTGCGGTCCGTGTCATCCACAATCTTACAAACTTCTATCGGGTTACCGCTCAACCTTCTGCATTCCAGTGAAAACAAGCCCAATCTATCCAATTGTTCTTCACAGCGAAAATCCCCCACACCAGGCAACAATCTAATAACCCATTTCTTTCGCCTTTCCAAAGCATCCACATCTTTCTGGTAGTGTGGTGAACAGAATTGTATGCAATATTCTAAGTGTGGTTTAACTAAAGTTTTACAAAGCTGTAGCATAACTTGCCTATCCTTATTCTCAATGCCCATTCCAAAGAAGGCAAGCATGCCATCAGCCTTTCTTTACTACCTTATCTATCTGTGCTGCCACCTTCAGTGATCTGTGGACCTGCACACCCAGATCTCTCTGCATATCAATATTCCTACTGGTTCTGCCATTCACTGTATAATTTTCAACTGTACCTGACCTTCCAAAAATGTATCACCTCATATTGTCCAGATTAAACTCCATCTGCCATTTTTCTTCCCATGTCTCCAACTGATCTATATCCAGCTGTATCCTCTAACAATTCTCCTCATTATCTGCAACTCAACCAATCTTTGTATCATCTGCAAACTTACTAATTAGACCAGTTATATTTTCCTCCAAATCATTTATGTTGACTATGAACAGCAGAGATCCCAGCAGTGATCGCTGTGGAGTACCACTGGTCACATCCCTCCATTCTAAAAAGCATACTTCCACGCTACCATCTGTCTCCTATGATTAAGCCAGGTTTTTTTCCATCTTGCCAGCTCATCCCAATATCATGTGACTTTACCTTGTGCGCCAGCCTGCCATGAGGGACCTTGTCAAAAGCTTTACTGAAGTCCATGTAGACCACATTAACTGCTTTCCCCTCATCAATCATCTTTGTCACCTGCTCAAAAAACTCAACCAAGTTAGTGAGGCATGACTTCCCCTACACAAAACCATTCTGTCTATTTCTAAAAAGCCCATTTGCTTCTAAATGTGTATAGATATTGTCCCTGAGAATCTTTTCCAATAATTTCCCTATACTGACATGAAGCGTACAGGCCTTTAATTTCCTGGATTATCCCTGCTACCCCTCTTAAACAAAGAGACAACATTGGCTACTCTTGAGTCCTCTGGGGCCTCACCTGTGGCCAAAGAGGATACAAAGATATCTGTCACTGCCCCATCAATTTATTCTCTTGTTTCCCAATACTTTGTGATAGATCCCATCAGGACTTGGGGACTTACCTACTTCAATACTTTTAAAGACATACAACACCTCTTCTTTGTAAATAGCAACGTGGCTTAGAAATTCAATACTCCCTTCTCTGAGATCATCTTCCACCAGTTCCTTCTCTTTGCTGAATACCAGCACAAAGTATTCCTTTAGGACCTCACATACCTCTTCTGGTTCCACATGTAGATTCCCTCCTTTGTCCTTGAGTGAGCCAACCCTTTCACTGGTTACCCTTTTGCTTTTTATATATGAATGAAAAGGCTTGGGATTCTACTTAATCCTGTTTGCCAAAGACTTTTCATGATCCCTTTCAATCCTTCTAATTCTTTTTAAGTTGTTTCCTAGTCTGCTGATATACTTCAAGGTCTTCGTTATTTCCCATCCTTCTAGATCTTAAGTATGTACAAAGAGTGCAGTGAAAAGTTTATAAGTCACCACGTACAACATCTTCTTAAGTAGAAAGGAGCCTACGTACAGCTTCTTCAGTTACAAGATTAGCTATGGCGTAACAATGTCAGCCACACACAGTGCCATCTTAGGTATGGAGTACGTAGATACAACCTTTAGTTACAAAATAGAGAAATGAAGAAAATAAATTACATTACAGCTATACACAGGATAACCACAGGTCTGAAAAACAATAAGCAATATCAAAAAGACAAACATCACAGTCTTTCTCCAAGGGCTCTACACAGAAGACTAGCACAGCAGGCCAGCATGGGGCCTCCATGTGATCTGACTTCTGGTTGTCCTCCCGCTCCGCACTGGGCTGCTGCCCTCCCACTCTGCACTGGGCCACTGCTATCACGCTCTGCACTGGGCTGTTGCCCCCCACCCCACACTGACTGCTGCCCCCCACTCTACACTGGGCTGCTGGCCCCTGCTCCACACTGGGCTGCAGTTATCACCCACTCTGCACGGGGCCGCAGCCATCATGCTCTGCACTGGGCTCCTCCTATCACCCACTCCACACTGGGCCACTGCCTCCCACTCCATACTGGGCCACTGCTATCACGCTCTGCACTGGGTCGTTGCCCCCACTCCGCACTGGGCTGCTGCCGCCCACTGCATACTGGGCTGCTGCCCCTCGCTCTGCACTGGGCTGCTGCCCCTGACACCGCACTGGGCTGTCTTCATCCACTCCGCACTGAGTCACTGCTCCCCAACGCCACACTGGGCTGCTCCCCGCAACGCCACACTGGGCCCTTGCCCCCCACTCCACACTGGGCCGTTGCCCTCCTCTCTGTGCTGGACCGCTGCTCCCCACTCCACACTGGGCCTCTGCCCCCTGATCCGCACTGGGCTGCTGATGACTGGCGTTCCCACTTTAGGTAACTGATTGCCAACCCCACGTGAGTCAGAGGCAGGGGGTGGGTGTCCAATGCCAAGAGTCTGAGAAGACAGAAGAAGAGAAGTAAACCACAGCGGGATGGAAAGAGAGAGGAAAAAGAACCAAAAAGAATGGGTGGAGCAAATGAGGTCCAGCTGGAGAGTTCTACTCCACCGCCATCTTACCGTAGGACGACAAACCATATGATATCATTAACAACCCTGCAGATACAGTGCCATACAGATAGCTCTGTTCTTTCCAGGATGGACATATTGTTTGTGTCCTGGGTGTTCAAAGTCAGATCCACCAATGTCAAGTTGGTGTTCATTTTTAAGCACTTCCTTCTGCTGGCCAAATCTTATGAGCAGAAAGTTCAGGTGATTGACAGTAATACATGGAAGCTGAATGTGAAATTGTTGGTCACAGAAACATCCAGGAACTCATGACAGAATTCAACCATTGGAGGTTCATAAAGTGCCTCTTGGAGTCATGATGCACTAGTATGAAATGATCAAGGCAATCGCAAAGCATTTCTTAGAGGTGTTCAAAATGTGTGAGTGAGACAGTGGGAAATCGCCTGAGTTCAGAAAAATAAGCAGAGTCTGCACCTGGTTAAATCTTTATGAGTTGTGACAAGGAGGTCCTACAACAGGTAAACAGCCAGAAGGCCTTGTACTTTGTCTCACTAGCCTCTAAGAAAACCTTCTGGTCCTGACTCCCATCCATGGAGGATGACATATGCTTGCATTTCTTCTTCCAAAATGTGCACTGAAAGAGTTCTGCAAGGAGCATCCTGAAGAAGATTGCTCAGCAATATCATTGTAGCCTGATATACTGTGGATCAGCAAATTATTTTATGCCAGGATATATGACATGAACTCTGCAGACAGCATTGTCTCCAAGCCCTTATTGGCACCTGTCATTGAGATCTTAATGATGCTTTAAAGAAAGGCATTATTGACTCAATGTCATGACAGTACTGTGCCTATAAGAGAGGTTTGTTCTGAGTTGTTTCTCTTGCAGAGAGTTGTAATAGTGGCATGGGAATGTCTGCTTCAGAAGCAGCGGGTTTTCTCAAAAAGTAGACAAGATAAGCATGAGTGGATGGAGTCAGGGTGATCATAGACCCAGGGTTTTCATTTCGCTTTCAGTTGGTGTTTGGAGTTGCCTGTTGACATTGATAGATATAGCTCTCCCGCTGTTGCAGCAAAAAATTTGACCTCTCTCTGCTGCTAGATTGTTTCTTTCTTGTGTTCCTTTCTCCTTGACTGGAAAGGAGGTCGACATGAGGAAAATCTGTTTTGCTAAATTTGCCTTTGTGAAGACTGTGGTTAGGGGATGCTGTTCAGGGAATTAGAACAATTGATGATTAGTAGTTAAATAATATTTTATTAAGTATTTCAATAGAGTTAAAATTTTGCCAAATTTTTTTGTCTGTATTTTAACTGTGTTGTAAGAATAAAGTATGTTTTGCTTAAAGCCTAGTAGTGGACCATTTGAATCAAATCTGGAGCATAGTGCCTTGCATTTGCCTTTAAATAAAATTAAAAACATGCGGGTCTATGCTGTCTCCTTGATATATTTTGATGGGGTTTGTTCTGGTCCGTAACAATAAACAACTGGGAGGTGGAGAGGAAAGAAATCTGAAATTGGCAGTATATCTCCCTTCTTAACATGGGCTGAGAAAATTGAACCATGGTTGTTGCCAAGTGAATCATGCCCGATCCCTCCTGCACACTTGGAATTACATCACCTCCAAATGCTGGGCTTGAGGTGTTGTGATGGGAAAGAGACCTCATCCACCCTCTTCTGGAATGTGCTTTTTGCAAAGCATGTTTGGAAAGAGGTACAGTCATTTTTTGTCAAGGTTCACCCCAAGCAGCTATATTTCAGAAGATTCAGTGCTCTACAAGCTGTTATTAGGGTTGCACAATGAGATAAAAGTAGCTGCTGCTGGAAGTCTATCAATTCAGTGAAACATGCTGTTTAGTCTGTCTGAAAATAGCATTCATGGAGAGTATGAGGGGCTATTGTGGGAGGAGGTGAAGTTATGGGTGAGCATGGATTGGGCTGGGGAATGAGTAGGGGAAGGGTGAGAGCTGGATGGTCTAATATTTATCAAAACAGCTTGGATAAAATCCCAGTAGACTGAAGTGGGCCTTTTAAGCAGCCTGCCATGGCACTCAGCAGCTCTTGAGTGTTGAGTACGAGGCCTGCAAAATGCATGTGGAAATGAGGGTCTTGACGTGATGCATCTAGAATTGACAATCATGACTTGATCCTGTGCCTGTCCTTCAGAATAAAGGTTGTCCATTTGGAGCACATTTTTCAGAGATAGTTAAGCTGAGCTGGGAAAGTTCCTGACTCAAGCTACCTAGCCACTAGGATGACAATCTAGTCCCCGATCGGTGGCCTATGTTCCCAATAAATGGCACAATCTACACTGAGAGTATTGAATTTAATAATAGCAATTCTCTCTAGATCCTTTGAGTATCTAGACCACGCCATGAAAGGTTTGTTGATGAATAATTAATGAGTAAAAGATAACATTTATGTTCAATTTCACTTGCAAATTTTCAAGCTGAATATATGTCAGAACTTTTTCTAGTCCTAATGCCAAACACAGTTTCAAATAACAAACAAAAGCAGAAGTTGTGGGAAAAGCTCAGCTGGTCTGGCAGCATCTGTGAAGAAAGATAATCATAGTTAATGTTTCAGGTCTGGTGACTGTTCCCCAGATATCTTCAAATATCTTTGTTTTTCATTATTGTTTGATAAATAATTTTTAGAGTCATAGAGTCATAGAGCTATACAGCATGGAAACAGACTCTTTAGCCCAACTTTTCTGTGCTGACCAGATATCTTGAATAAATCTGTTCCCATATGCCAGCATTTGGCCCATTTCCCACTAAACCCTTCCAACTCATGTACCCATTCAGATGCCTTTTAAATATTGTAATTGTACCAGCCTCCACCACTACCTGTGGCAGCTCATTCCATACATGCACCACCCTCTGTGTGAAAAAATTGCCCCTTTTAAATCTTTCCTCTCTCACTTTAAAACTATTCCCTCTAGTTTTGGACTCCCATACCCTGGGAAAAGACCTTGGCTACTCACTCTATCCATGTCCTTCATGATTTTATAAACTTCTAAAAGGTCACCCCTCAGCCTCTGACTCTCCAGGGAAAATAGCTCCAGCGTATTCAACTTCTCCATACAGCTCAAACCCTCCAATCCTGGCAACGTTCTTGTAAATCTTTTCTGAAACTTTTGAAGTTTCATAACATCCATGCTATGATTAGTTTGTGTCAAATAGCACTGTCCACCTAATAATGGTCACTCCACTTCAGACACAGATTGTTGTAGAAAGGATCCTAATAAATCTGTGTTGCATGTTAATGCAGATATTGTACTAATTTTGCAAACTGTGTTTATGTTGGATCAATATTTATTTTGAAAAAAGCAGTACTTTCGATAACAAGAGTTACAAGATAAGTAGAATTATCCAATCATTTGATTTCTGACAGTTGGCAGTTGAGTACATGTAGGAGGTAAGTGCATGTACCTTCTTGGAATTAGAAATATTTAAATAATTTAGCTGCACTTTTACTTATTTTCTCTTTCTATAGTGCCTTATGTAATGTGATTATTTTATGAATTTCAACAAACAATTGTACTAGCAATGTGTCAGCCTTGATTTAATAGTTACAGTCTCACCTCAGAGTGTTAGCTGAGAGTCAAGAGGTTGTGGGTTCTAGTTCTACTCCAGAAAAATGATTACGTATTCTAAGTTGACTCCTCAGTGCAGCATGGAAGGGATAGGGAAATATCGTCATAAATCTGCAGTTTGGCCTGGCCAGGAACAACTTGATGTTAAATACCATGCCAGGTAGAGAGATTGAAATGAAGACACATGTATCATCTCTTTGTGGAGTAAGTTTGGCTTCCTCAGTCTCAAGTCTTTCATTCAGAGTCAGTGATGCTTCCTATATACATTGATAATTTCCTAATCAACCTGTTCAGAGGTGTTACTAAACACCACTGGAGTAAGTGGGACTTGAACCCAGGCCTCCTGGCTCAGAGGTAGAGACATTATTATAGTGCCACAAGTGTCATCCCACTGTATGTTTGGATATTTTCTGATAAACCTGTTCAGAAATGTTATGACAAACCTCTGCAGCAGATGGGACTGGAACTCCCTGCTCCACAAGGGTATATATATTTTCAAAACTTGTTCAGAGATGCTAATATACATCACTGAAGCAGGTGAGACTTGAACCTGGGTCTCCTGGCTAAGAGGTAGGGTTTGTACCACTCTACCACAGGAGCCCTTCATTATATACATCACCTTTATAGATCATTTTTCTAATCGACCTGTTCAGTGATGCTGATAAACCCAACTGGAGCAGTAGAACTTGAACCTGGACCTCTTATCTCAGATGCCGGGTCTCTACCACTGCGCCACAAGACACCCTTCGCAGTATTATCTGGATCAGGTGAGACTTGAACCTAAGCCTCCTCGTTCAAAGGCAGGGACCATTAGTTGCCTCATTTCACTCAATTATGACAGTGAATACATTTCAAAAGTGCTTAATTGTTATGTAAAACAATTGAGATGTTACAAGGTCTTAAAAGATGTTGTATAATTTCAACAGACCCTGCTTTGCTTGTCCAGCATTTTCTGTATTTGTATAATTTCAAATTCTTCTCGTCTTTCCATTTCCAGTTGTACCTTGAAATTGTCTAGTCTTTGTTTACATTTTTATCTGAAAATTGTTCTGTTCCATTCACAATGATGAAAGCAGCCAGAATTGACCTGTCCCTCTGCACAGGATGGGTTCTGTTGCATTATTATAGCCTTTGCATTGCTCTATTCAATTGCATGTCTAACAGAATATAAAAAAGAAATAATTGTATGCATTCATAATAAATTTGACATTTCTTTCTGTTTATATACTCATTGCATAACTCAAGTTAAGTAATTTGAGCCCAATAAATTAGCTTATCACTGAGTCTTGCATCTAATACATTTCAAATAGTTTGTAGTTTCTTTCTCTTTTAGGGATACTTATTGAGGATATTTTGGACTCTCTGTCAGATTGAATTTCATTAGGAGTGGAATGGGTGAGGTGAGGAAACATAGTAAAAGATCCTCTGGAAAGATTGATCATACAATGCTAAAACATCAATTTCAGTTGGAAGGTAAGAAACTAGAGTCCCTCATTAGCATTCTGTGTTAAACAAAGGTAATTACATAGACCTGAGCACAGATCTTGTTTTAGTGATTGGATAGGAAGACTAGGAGGTAGGAGAGCTGATGAGCAGTGGCACATGTTTAAAGGAGATATACACACTTGCTCCTAGCTAAAATATATTCCAGAAAGAAAAAAAGTTTGTAAGAGGGGTAAAATAGGCTAAAATGTCTATAGCTAAGCAAGGAAGTTAAACATAATATAAAATCAAAAACCAAAACATATCATATTGCAAATGCAAGTGGCAGGCTAGATCAACTTAAAGATCAACAAAAGGCTACTATAAAGCCATAAAAAGAGGAAAATTGGATAATGAAAACAAAACTAGTGGAAAACATAAAAAGAGATAGCAAACGCTTCTGTAAGTATATAAAAGAGAAGAGAGCAGCTAAAGTGAATGTTTGTCCCTTGGACAGTGAAACTGTGGGAGTTAATAGTGGGAAACACAAATGGTGGAGTCACTAAATCAATACTTTGCTTCAGTGTTCATGATGGGAGAGTACCATCTCAATAGTAACAGGCAATGCAGAAGTTATAGAAAGGGAGGAACTTTCATCATCACTGGGGAAAAAGTACTAAGCAAACTATTGGAATTGTAGGTAGACAGATTACCGAAGGCCTGGTGGTCCAAACCCCACAGTCTTAATGGAAGGGGCACTATTCATTGTAATATTCTAAAATTTCCTGGATGCAGGAAAGGTTCCAGCAGTTTGGAAAAATTCCAATATAACACACTTATTCAAAAAGGGAAGGAGGCAGAAAGTAGGAAACTACCAACCAGTTAGCTTAACATGTATCATTGGGAAATTCTTAGAATCCGTTATTAAGGAAGTAATTGCAGGATAATTGGAAAATCAAAATACAACCCAACAGAGTCCACATGCTTTATGAATATGAAGGGTAAATCATATTTGTCTAATTGCTGGAATTCTTTGAAGATGTAACAAGCAATGTGGATAATGAGCAATTAGTAGATACATAGTATATCTGAACTTGCAGAAAGCATTTGAT
Organism: Stegostoma tigrinum; assembly: GCF_030684315.1. Lineage (NCBI taxonomy): Eukaryota > Metazoa > Chordata > Chondrichthyes > Orectolobiformes > Stegostomatidae > Stegostoma > Stegostoma tigrinum. Next base: position 57,554,867 of record NC_081356.1, on the reverse strand, counting down.
AAGGTGCTATATGAAAGGTTAATACACAAGATAGGATCCCATAGGGTTAGGGGTAATTTATTAGTTTGGATAGAGGATTGGCTAACAGAAAACAGAGAGAGACACAGTAAATGGGCAGTTTTTAGGTTGGCAAGTTGTAACTAGTGAGGAGTCATAGGGTTCAGTCATATAGCACAGAAACAAACCCTTCGTCCAACAAGTCCATGTCAAATATAATACCAAACTAAACTATTCCCACCTGCTTCTTCCTGGCCCATATCCCTCCAAAACTTTCCTAGTCAAGTACTTATCAAAGTGCTTGTTAAACATTGTAGTTGTACCAACATCCAGCACTTCCTTAGGAAGTCTATTCCACAAGTGAATCACATACGAACCACGTTCTGTGTTAAAAATTAGCCTGTCAGGTCTTTTTTAAGTCTGTCTCATCTCACCTTAAAAACATGCCCTCTAGTCATGAAAACCCCATTCTAAGGTAATGACATCTATGATTAACTCTATCTGTATCCCTCATGATTTTATAAACCTCTATAAGGTCACCCCTCAACCTCTTATGCTCCAGTGCAAAAGGTCCCAGCCTATCCAGCCTTTTTTTGTAACTCATACTTCCATATCTGGCCACATCCTGGTAATCCTGAACACTCTCTCGCTTAATAATAAGCTTCTTGTAACTAGGGGACCAGAACTGGACACAATACTCCAGAAGGGGCCTCACCAATTTCCTGTACAACCTCAACATGACTTCCCAGCTCCTATACTCAAAGGACTGAGCAATGAAAGCAAGTGTGCTAGATGCCTTTTTAACCACCCTGTCTATACGTGACATGAAGCTCACAGAATTACATACTTGAACGCCTGGGTTCCTCGGTTCTAGATTTCCACGCAATGTCCTACCATTAATTGTATAAGTCTTGCCCCTGTTTGTTGTACCAAAATGCAATACCTTCCTCAGGACCCAATTATTTAATCTGTATTAATGACTTAGATGCAGTGACAAAAAGTACTATAGCCACATTTGCACATGACACTAAATGGGGCTGTGGAGGGGGCGGGGGGAGTAAGTTGCAGAGAAAACGTAGGAATTGTCAAATGGATATGGATAGGTTAGGTGAATAGGCCAAAATTTGGCAGATGAAGTGTGATATTATCAATTTTGGTTGGAGGGGTGGAAAAGGCAATTTATTATCTAAACGCAGAGAAACTAGAGAGTGCTTGAGTACAGAGGCATCTGGGTGTCCTCCTGGATGAATGCATTAATAAGGAAGGCAAATGGAATTTTAGATCAAAGATTGGTGGACAAACTCAGCAAATCTGGCAGCATCTATGTACAGAAAACAGAGTTAATGATTTGGGTCTGGTGACCCTTCTTCTGAACTTTAACTGTGCTTTGTCTCCACAGATGCTGTCAGGCCTGCTGAGTTTGTCCAAAAATTTCTGTTTGTTTCAGTTTTCCAGCATCCACACTTCTTTGTTTTAATTAAATGGAATTCTAGCATTTATTGCTAAAGGAGTAGAGTATAAAAGTAGCAAAGTGTTGCTGCAACTGTACAATGCATTAGTGAGGCTGCATCTGGGGTATAGAGTACAATTTTGGACTTGTTACCTTCAGAGGCATGGAATTGTATTGGAGGCAGTTCAGAAGAGGTTCACCAGATTGATTTCAGAGATGAGAGGCTTGTCTTATGAAGAGTTATGGAACAGTTTAAGCCTATACTCTCTGGAGTTTAGAAGAATGCGAGGAGATGTAACTGAGGTATATAATATTGCTAAAGGGGATTGACAAACTAGATATAGAGAGGATGTTTCCTCATGTGGGGCAATTTATCGCGAGCAGTCATAGTTTTGGGACAAGAAATAGAACTAAAACAGAAATGAGGAGAAATCATTTCTCTCAAAGGCTTCTTATCTGTAGAATTCACAAATCAGACATTTAATAAATTTAAGGAGGAGAGAGACAGATTTTTAATTAGTAATTGTTTGAAGGGTTATGGAGAGTGGGCAGGAAAATGGAATTGAGGCTGAAATGAGATCAGCCATGATCGTGTCTAATAGTGGAGCAGGCTCGAAGTATTGAACTGTCAACTCATGCTCCTAAGGAGGAGTAAGGGTAAAAATCAAAGCAAGGGCCCATTTTCTACTTTATTAAGGTATATCTGAGGAGGTCAGGCCCAAGATTTGTACATTCTGGACAATGTTGGAAATATTAATTGCCCCTGATGATCTGTATGACCATATATGCAGGAGGTACCTTTGGCTGTACCAACACAAGCTTTGGATTTTGGAGCTTGACTGGTGCTTAGGGCATTCACAACATTAAGCAGTTTGTGGATGGCACATTTCAGGATGTAGTCAACTGCAGTTTAAAGAAGGGCAGGCCGGGGGAAATGTGTGACTGCCAGACAGAAGAAGGGGACCAGGAAGCTACTGAGGGAATCTCCCAAGTGCATATTGCTTGCAAACCAGTTTCTGTCCTTGGGAAAAAGGTGAGAGTGACAGTTTCTTTACGGAGCTGGAGCCATGGTACTGTTGGTGGTTCAGCTGTTCTGACAGGGCAGGGAAAGAAGAAATGTGGAAGGGCAATAATGGTAGAGGTTTTGATAGCAAAGTGAGTAAGCAGGCTTTTGCAGCTGGGTGTGATTGCAGGATGTGTATTGCCTCCAGGACCAAGGATGTCATGGAATGGCTGCAGGATATTCTGAATGGGGAGTTAGAGGTCATGGTCCATGAGGGGACCGATGAGATAAGAAGAAAAAGAAATGGGGTCCTGCAAGCAAATTTTAGGGAGATAGAAAGGAAGTTTACTTCAAAGGTAGTTATTTCTGGATTACTCCCAGTGCTATGCTTTGGTGAATATAGGAATAGAAGGACAGGGCAAATGAATGCTCAGGTGGAGAATTGATGCAGGACAAGGGGGCTTAGTTTCTTGAGGTATTGGAACCATTTCACGGAGGTAGGACCTGCACTGGTTGTCTGGATTACATTTGAACAGAATCAGAATGAACATCCTCATAGGGGAGTTTGCTAATGCCAGATTCAAATTAAATTTGCACCGGTTGGGACTCTTACATGTAGTTCAGAGAGGAGAAAATGGGACAAGAAGTTAGAAGATGAATTATATGGAATATAAAGTAAATGGAATATAATAGCAAAAAATGACATTGATCATTGTTTAAAACCATCTTGTTCATTCATCTCCTTTACAGAAGGAAATTGCCATCCTTGTTTGGTCTGCTGTACATGTGACTCCATACCACAGCAGTGCGGTTGGGGTTGGTTCTTAACTACCTTATGAAATAACCTGGCAAGCCACCTATTTCAAGGGCAATAGGGGATGCAACAGATCCAGGTTTTGCTATTGACACCCACATCCCATGAAAGAATAAAGGAAAAATGAGGTTCCATCAGAAAATATTAGAAGTTATCTGTTAAAATGTTACATCTGTCAAATGTTTTGACTTCTTTCAGAAGTTAATTTGGCCCGCAATCAAAACACAAGGCCGTGGTTTTGAAATGTTGCTCGTTATTTGTTTCTGCTGAATTTGATAACATTTTTGCACTATTTATACCAGGTACCAATGAATACACTCTACAACTATTTATTCAGCGGCGTGAGTCGGGAGGGAGCGCAAGGGGATTGCTGGGAAGGTAAAATCATATATTCTGGCATTGGCTAAACCCGAAACACTATATGTGTAGTGTCTCCCACCCACCGTCCACCTCTAACCAAAAAAAGAGATTCTGTGTGGAGGGTCAATAAGCACAATGATTTCCTCTGAGCTGGGAGACAGTGCGAGGGGACTGTTGGAAAGGTAAACAGTGAGTATAATAACCTACAGTTAGTGCTTCGGGGCCTTCATTTTTGGTGGCATAGAAGGAGGAAACCGGGAGCGAGAGGACCCCTGGGATATATAGTTTGGGTAGAATCTAAACCTGAGATACCACAAGAGTGGTATCTCCCACCCTTCCACCTCCTCTAACCTAAGAATAGAAGGGTAAGTAAGTTGTTCTCTACTTACTACAAATCTTTTGGGAAAGTTTAAATTTAGAGGGGATGGCAGTCAGGGCAGTGCAATGTTCCTTCTGCAGGATGTGGGGGGTTAAGAGTTAACATCAGTGACTCTGCTAACTTCACCTGTGGGAAGTGCACCCAGCTCCAGCTCCTCAAAGACCGTGTTAGGGAACTGGAGCTGGAGCTGGATGAACACAGGATCATTCAGGAGGTTGAGGTGGTGATAGAAACAAGCTACAGGGACATAGTTACCCCTAAGAACGAAGGCAGTTGGGTGACATTAAGGAAAGGGAAGGGAACGAAACAGTCAGTGCAGGGATCCCCCATGGTTGTTCCCCTCAGCAATAAGTATATTGTTTTGGATACTGTTGTGGGTGACGACCCACCAGGAGTAAGCCACAGGGACCGGGTCTCAGAAGGGAAGAGGGGAGAATAAGAGAGCAATTGTAGTGGTGGATTCAATAGTAAGAGGCACAGACAGATGGTTCTGTGCATGCAAATGAGACGAAAGGATGGTATGTTGCCTCCCAGGTGCCAGGGTCCATGATGTCTTGGATCGTGTTTTCAAGATCCTTAAGGGGAAGGGTGACCAACCAGCAGTCATAGTACACATCAATACCAATGACACCGGTAGAAAAAGGACTGAGAATGTGAAAAACGAGTACAGGGAGTTAGATTAGAAGCTGAAGTCCAGGACAAACAGGATAGTTATCTCTGGATTATTACCAGTGCCACGTGATACTGAGGTAAGAAACAGGGAGAGAGTGCAGCTAAACACTTAGCTACAGAGCTGGTATAGGAGGGAGGGCTTCCTTACATGGATAACTGGAGCACATTCTGGGGAAGGTGAGACCTGTACAGTAAGGATGGGTTGCACCTGAACTGGAAGGGCACAAATATCCTGGGAGGGAAGTTTGCTCAAGCTATACGGGATGGTTTAAAGTAGATTGGTAGGGGGTGGGGAACCGGATTTGTAATTCAGAGAATGAGGTATTCAGCATACAACAGGGAGTAACATTGTTAATAAAGAAATGTGGTCGATGGAGCATAATAGTGGACACAGGGATGGTTTGAAGTCTGTATACTTCAAGGCTAGAAGTATCAGAAATAGGGCAGAAGAACTTAGAGCATTACTTGGAACCACGATGTTGTGGCCATTACAGAAATTTGGGTAACTTAGAGACAGGAATGGTTGTTGAAAGTTCCAGGATTTGGATGCTTTAAAAGAAATAGGGAGGGTGGTAAAAGAGGCGGGGAAGTGGCGTTGCTAATCAGGGCTAGTATAGCAGCTACTGAAAGGCAGTTCAAAAATGATATGTCCACAGAGTCGGTTTGGGTTGAGTCTGGAACAAGGAAGGAGCAGTCACTTTGTTAGGGTTTTTTTTACAGGCCCCCCTAATAATTGCAGAGAAGTGGAGGAGCAGATTGGGAAGCAGATACTGGAGAGGCGCAGAAGTCACAGGGTTGTAGTCATGGGTGACTTCAACTTTCCAAATATTGATTGGAAACATTTTAGTTGCAATAGTTTAGGTGGAGCGGATTTTGTCCAATGCATTCAGGAAGGATTCCTGACACATTATGCAGATAGACCAACACGAGGAGAGGCCACTTTGGATTTGGTGCTTGGCAATGATCTGGGCCAAGTGTTAGACCTGTTGGTAGGAGAGTATTTTGGTGGTAGCAGTCATAACTCTGTTACTTTTACAATAGTTATGGAAAAGGATAGGCACATACAGCAGGGTAAGGTTTATAATTGGGGGGAGGTTAATTACAATTCTGTTAGGCAAGAACTGGGTAATATAAAATGGAAACAGGTGCTGGCAGGGAAGAGCATTATAGAAATGTGGAGATTGTTTAAGGAATGCATAGTGCGTGTGCTCGATATGTTTGTCCCTATCAGGCAGGGAAGATGTGGTTGAGTGAGGGAGCCTAGGTTCTCAAGAGAGGCCGAACAACTAGTTAAGAGGAAGAAGGATGCTTATATAAGGTTTAGGAAACAAAGATTGGAAAATGCTCTACAGGGATACAAGTTAGCCAGGAAGGAACTGAAGAAAGGGCTTAGGAGAGCTATAAGAGGGCATGGGAAAACCTTGGCAGATAGGAACAAGGAAAACCCTTTTCACATGTACGTGGGGAATGAGAGAATGACCAGAGAAATGGTTGGGCTGATCAAGGATTGTAAAGGGAATTTGTGCACGGAGCCTAAAGAGATGGGAGAGGTCCTGAATAAATACATTTCTTCAGTATTCACAAATGAGAGGGACCTAGTTGTGGAAAAGGACAGTGTGAAACAGGCTAGTCGGCTAGAGGAGGTTGATGTTAGTAAGGAAGATGTGCTAGGAATTTTGAGGAATTTGAAGATAGATAAGTCCCCCAGGCCGAATGGGATTTATCCAAGGATTCTATGGTAAGTGAGGGAAAAGATCGCAGGGCCTTTAGCGATGATGTATTTGTCCTCACTGTCCACGGGTATAAGTATTGGAATATTGGAGAGTGGCAAACGTCATTCCCTTGTTCAAAAAAGGAACAGGGATAACCCTGGAAATTACAGACCAGTTAGTCTTACTCCAGTGGTGGGCAAATTGTTGGAAAAAGCTCTGAGAGATAGGATTTATGATCTCTTGGATAGGCACAGTTTGATTCACAATAGTCAGTGTGGATTTGTGAGGGGTAGATCATGACTCACAAACCTTACTGAATTCTTTGAATAGGTGACCAAAGGTAGAGCAGTGGATGTGGTGTACATGGATTTAAGTAACACATTTGATAGCGTTCCCCATGGAAGGCTCATGCTGAAAGTAAGGAGGCACGGGATGGGGGGAATGTGGCAGATTGGATTCAGAATTGGCTGACCCTTAGAAGACAAAGGGTGGTAGTGGATGGAAAATATTCAACATGACGCTCAGTTACGAGTGTGTATCACAAGGATCTGTTCTGGGTCCTCTTCTATTTATGATTTTGGTAAATGATTTGGATGTAGGAGTGGAAGGGTAGATTAGTAAGTTCGCGGATGATACGAAGGTGGGTTGAGTTGTGGATAGTGCAGAGGGTTGTTCTAGGTTACAAAGGGACATTGATAGGATGCAGAACTGGGCTGAGAAGTGGCAGATGAAGTTTAACCCTGAAAAGTGTCAGGTGATTCATTTTGGAAGGACAAAATTGAAAGCAGAATACAGGGTTAACAGAAAGCTACTTGGCTGTGTGGAGGAGCAGAGGGATCCTCGGGGTTCATGTTCACAGTTCCCTGAAAGCTGCCACCCAGGTGGATAGAGTTGTTAAGAAGGAGTGTGATGTGTTAGCTTTCATTAATAGAGGGATTGAGTTCAAGAGCCATGAAGTTATGCTCCAGCTATACAAAACCCTGGTTCGGCCACAAATAAGTGTTGTGTCCAGTTCTGATTGCCTCATTACAGGAAGGATGTGGAAATGTTGGAAGGGGTGCAGAGGAGATTTACCAGGATGTTGCCTGGAATGGAGAGAAGGCCTTACAAGGAAAGGTTGAGAGAGCTAGGGCTTTTCTCTTTAGAATGACGAAGGATGAGAGGTGACTTGATAGAGGTGTACAACATGATTAGAGGTTTAGATATAGTGGACAGCCAGAGACATTTTCCTAGGGTGGAGGTAACTAATATGAGAGGGCATAGTTTTAAAGTGAGAGGAGGTAGATATGAGGGAGACAGAGGTAGGTTCCTTACTCAGAGAGTGGTAGGGGCGTGGAATGCATTGCTGGAGAGGGTAGAGGAGTTGGCCTCATTAGGGGCATTTAGTGGCTATTAGATAGGCATATGGACAATAGTATAAGATAGGGGTGGAGGTTTGATAGACCTTAGGATTAGGGTAGAAATTCAGCACAACATCGTGGGCCTGTACTGTGCTGTACCGATCTGTGTTCTACTTTCTAGCTAATTAAGCACTATTGATTTTCAGTTTTGCAACTAGAAACAGAGAAAAATTAGAAATACCAAATCATTGTGTGTGATTGAAGCTTGCAACTTCACGAAAGATCGCATAATTAGTGGATGTATAAAAATTGCATCAAATATGACTATTACTAATAAGGAGGTTACTAAGTAGTAATAAATGTCTTCTTAAAAATTACATACCTTGATATGCACATCCTGCAAACAAGTTATGAATGTTATTGTCATAAAAACTGTTATGAATAATGTGCACTTGTGTTTATAGTTACTGAAGTATTCGAGAGGGAAGTGTTATTTAATTAATGTATTGGGAAGAAAACAGGAGATCGGCAGTAGGTATTGATGCTCATTTGAAGAGCAAATGGCCTCCTTTTGCACTATGACACTTCTGTGGCTGAGCAGTGCGAAGGATGACATCTTAGGAAGATCAGCAAATGAAGCCACTTTGGGTAGCATAAAGAACTGAGAAAATCAACCCAGCAGTCGACTGTCATGCCCACACTGCCTCTCTATTCCCAAGATCCTTAGAGGATATTTTGAAGGTATGACACGCTTGATTCTGTGAAGTTAAAAAACAAATATGCAATAAGTAGTTAACATTAATTTTTTGACTTTCCCATTTAAAATACTCCTTTTAACAATGATGCATCTGCACTATTAATCTCAGTCCTTTAAATTAGCTCCTTAAAATAAAATGATTATGAAATAAGAACTATTGTGTTCACAGTGAGAAGTGATCTCCCCATTGTCAGGTTTATGGCATTCCCACTTCTCTTGCAGGTGTTGTTCCAGACTAGCGCACCAGTCATTTAGTCTGTTAAACCCAGACATGCTCATGTATAGTACATTATAAACAGGCATGGGAATCACAGACAAATTCAAATACTGTGCAATATCCAAAAACATTTCTTACCTGACATCCACATACCAGTCAGAAACAGTAACCTGGTGAACTTGATCTCCTCACGAGTACACTTAAGAACCATTGTAACATTCCTGTTGCCATGCTGACTGAGATAAACAATCTCAATGCATAAGACATTGCTCAAGAAATTCATTCAGACATCTGGGTAGCCATGAAAAATGTTACTGTGATTGTTTGCCTATTACTGTTTGTTTTGGGACAGCAAGCTGGTGACTATGTGTGGAGACTTGGGAGAGCACGTGCCTGCTGGAAATAAATTGAGTTTGTATCCTCATGAATTTTCTTTAGGGGAACAAGTAATGGTTAAATAGAGTACACCAAACAGGTGACTACTTCATATAAATATGCACTTGGGTTATATCCTTTCTACACACCATTCCTACTCTGGCAATATGCAATTTATTCACAATGAAGAATGGCTATTTTAAAGGTACGTGCCTGCAGTTACTAGTTGGTAACATTTATCTTGGAAATTATGAAAAGTTAATAAAAATATCAGAGTAAATGTATTTTGGCCAATTATTTTAATTTTTGTTGACATTTAAAACTCAAGAAAGTCAGTTAAGTTAATTATATATTTTCTACCAACAACAGTATTTTCAGAAATGAATCAAACAAAAGGAATTGGAAGATAAGAACATAAGAAAGAGGAATAGGTAGATAAGAATGTAAGAAAGAGGAATAGGAGTAGGTCATATGGTCTGTCAAGCCTGTCCTCCACTCAATATAATTATGGCTAATCTTCTGCATCACCTCCATTTCCCTGACCACGCCCCATGTTTCCCCAAATTACCAAAAATAATTTATGTCAGGGTTAAATATTATCAATGATGGGCCAACTGCGACTACCTGGATTATAACATCAAAAAAAATCACAAGCATTTGAGTGAGGGAATGCCACCTCATTTTAGTCTTAAATAATCAACCACTTACTCTGAAATTGTGTTTGTATTCTATATTCTCCAGCCAGGGGAAACAACCTCTCAGTGCCTCCACCGTTAAGTATCTTCAGAACAGTGCATGTTTCAATGAAATCATCTCTCATTTTTTCAAATGCCTAATTTACTGAGCCTCTCACCATTAAACCTCTCATCCCAGGAACAAGGCCAGTGACCCTTTCCTGTACTGTGTCCACTGCAAGTATACCCTTTCTTAGACTGCATGTGTTCCTCGTATGTGTATGTCTGAAATCCACTGAAGATTAACATTTTGAGGTTTCACAACTTTAAAAAAAAACTCCCACTTTTATGACCACAGTGAATAACATCACACTTCCCCATATTATGCTTAATGTGCTAGCTTACTCAAATTGAACATATCTCTTTGGAATGTTTTTATGTCCTCCTCACAGCTTACATTCCCACTTAAATTTGTACCAACAGGAATTGTCCTGTTCGAATGTAAGAAGAAAATGATCGCCAAATAAATTGTATGTTACATTGTTTTGAAATGATGAGCATTAATTAGGGACTTCGTTGTACTCATATATACAGCAACAGTCTGAAATTCAAGTTGCTGGTGCATGTTATGCAATGTACATTGTCTCTGTAAGTAACAAAACTTGTAAGAATACATAGTTTTGGCTCCAACTGTTTCACTTGCTGGGTATCTGAGTTGAAATGCTATAGAGAGATGCCAGTCACATCAGTGCTCACATCAAGTGCCCTGTATCTAATGTCTGTTTTCACACATCTACTTCTGCAGATAGAGGGGACAACATTTCATTTTGATGTGCAATTAGTGTCAATAAGAACTTAAGAACCAGGACCAGGAGTAGGCCATCTGGCCTTTTGGGGCTGGTCCGCAATTTAGTAAGATCATGGCTAATCTTTTTGTGCCGTCAGCTCCACTTACCCACCCTCTCACCATAACCCTTAATTCATTTAATGTTCAAAAAATTATCTATTTTAGCTTTAAAGACACTCAAGGAAGAAGCCTCAACTACTTCACTGGGCAGGGAATTCCACAGATTCTTTGGGTGAAGAAGTTCCTCCTCAATTAAGTCCTAATTCTATTCTCTTCCTAATTTTATATGTTTCTATAAGATCCCCCCATCCACTCTTTTAAATTCCAATGAGTATAATCCCAGTCTGCTCAATGTGTCCTCATAAGCCAACCCTCTCAACTGTGTAATCAACCTAGTGAATCTCCTGTGCACCCCCTCCCAGTGCCAATATATCCTTTCTCAAATAATGAGACCAAAACTGCACGCAGTACTCCAGGTGTGGCCTCACCTGCACCCTACACAGCTACAACATAACCTCTCTGCTTTTAAACCCAACCACTCTCGCAACAAGGACAAAATTCCATTTGCCTTCGTAATTACCTATTTTACCTGCAAACCAACCCTCTGCGATTAATGCACAAGGGCATTCAGGTTGGTCGGCATAGCAGCATGCTGCAGTTTTTTACCGTTCAAATAATAGTCCTTTTTATTTATTCTGAGTAAAATGGATGACTTCACATTTATCAGCATTGTATTGCATCTGCCAGACCTTTGCCCACTCACTTAAACTATCTATATCCCTCTGCAAATGTTCAGAGTCCTCTGCACACTTCGCTCTACTGCCCACCTTACTGTCATCCGCAAACTTTGACACACTAAATGTGGTCCTCAATTCTGAATCATCTGTGTAAATTGTAAACAATTGTGATCCCAGCACTGATCCCTGAAGTGCAGCACTAGTGACTGATTGCCAACCAGAAAAGCGTACATATATGCCCACACTTTTCTTCCTGTTAGTTAACTAATCCTCTACCCATGCTATTACACTGCCTGTAATGCCGTGCACCTTTATCTTGCAATAATAAAAAGCATTGTACAGTTCTGAGCCAGTCCCTTAATACCGTCAAGTTGCATTTCATACATACATCACAACGTTTGGATGCTGCTTAGCCATGATATTCTCTCTTTGTGTCTCGCATGTACCAATGGATACCAATGCCCACAGCGGCAGCAGTCAAGAGGATCATTGCACGTGATATAGACACTTCCAGGTCTGAGGCAGAGAGCCTGGACACCTCAGAGGAAGCATCAGAAAGCTTGCCTCCTGCGTCCCACACCAGCCTAGATACTCACACTGCTGTGGGTAATTTTATTAGCTTAGGTTCAGGAGCACATCACTGCCATGTGTCTGCAGCTGGCTGAGGAAGAAATGCCCTGAGTCCTTGGCACTCAGAGGCCTGTTGGAGATGATGCACTTGTTCTGCCCCAGGCAGGAGAGAACCTCACCATGTTAGCAATTTAGGCAAAAATGAACAAAAATAAAGTTGCTGAAAAAGCCCAACAGGCCTGGCAGCATCTGTGAAGGAAAAAACAGAGTTAATGTTCTGGGTCAAGTGACCCTTTCTGAGGTGGTTCAGTGGTTAGCACTGCTGCCTCACAGCACCAGGGACCTGGGTTCAATTACACCCTCAGGCGATAGTCTGTGTGGAGTTTGCACATTCTCTGGGTGTTCCGCTTTCCTCCCACAGTCCAAAGATGTTCAGGTTAGGTGGATTGGCCTTGCTAAATTGCCCAGAGTGTTCAGGGATGTGTAGATTAGTTGAGTTATAGGGGGATGGGACCAGGTAGGATGCACCAAGAGTCAGTGTGGACTTGTTGGACTGAAGGGCCTGTTTCCACACTGTAGGGATTCTATGATTCTTATCTTATACAGCAGCCTTTTGTGTGGCATCTAATTGATTGCCTTTTGGAAATGAAAGATCCATTTTCCAAAAGGAAGTTGTAACAACAATGCCTCACCAGAAACACTATCATAAGAATTTCTTCACTGAAGTGTTGGTACTATCTAACATGCAGCCAATCGCAGTATATGCTGCTTTTAGTTGCATTACGTGAATTAATTCATGTCAGTACACTTAGGAAGCAGTTTTGCCTCATTGGCCATACTTGACAAGCTGCAGTCAGCTATTTCAGTAAGTGGTGGCATATCAATCTGGCATTCCAGAGAGAAATTTTCTTCAAATGATGTGTGTCAGAAGAGAGCAAATACATTTTTGTGCCATCTGCTGCAAGGACATCTGCTGGTTCTATGCAACATTTAGCTGGCAGAAGTCATGACAGTTCTGATCAGCTGTGACCTGAAATGTAACTCCACTTCCTCACAACTTGCTGCAAGGTTGATGTAAATGGATGGGCCATGGCTTACAGAAAGCCTTCCACACAATCTTCTTCTGTACTTCCTTAACTTAGCAGGAGACGGAAAAATGTTCCAGGGATTCAGTTTAAATCCCATGTGGAATCGGATTCAATTCTAAAACTGAAAGCTATTCTTGATAATGGTGCCTTGAAATTATAAAACATTGCAGACACTAATCTGAATTCAAATAACATTTCAGGCTGTTCGCCTTGATTGACACTCAATTTGTTAATTGAGACCTAAAGGAGTGTGCAGAGAATTGGCATCATTATGAAGCAGAGTGGGAAGAGGGTGTACTAAGTCAGTGTCACTGTGAAGCAGAATGGGCAAATGAACCTGTGAGAGATGGCAGCAGCAGAAGTAAAAAATAGTGGGAGAGAGCCCCTTCAGTCTGTTTCTATATGACAACCAAAGTATGACATCACATGAAAACAAGTATCTGATAAGACAAGATGTAGGAGTGGAATTAGGACATTTGGCTGATCATGTTTTCTCAGCCATTCAATCATGTCTGATATGTTTCTCAACCCCAGTCTCCTGCCTGCCCTTGTAACCGTTGATCCCCCTACTAATCAATGCCTAACTATAGATCTTGCCCCGGTATGTTTAGGACACATGCTGCAGGGGAATGAGCATACTGCCCAAACATCAAGTCGGGGGAGAAAAGAGAAATGAATAGTAATAGGGGATAGCAGAGTTAAGGGAATAGTTACTATTCTCTGCAGCAGAGGGATAGTCCCAAAGTCTGTGTTACTGATGTGGTGCCAATGTTCAGTAAGTTTCTGGTGAAGAGTCACCAGACTCAAAACATTAACTCTTACTTTCTTCCCAAAGATGTTGCCAGATTTGCTGAGTTTTTCCAGCAATTTCAATTTTTGTTATGGATTTTTCTTTGGGGCTGGAGATAAACTTGGGGCGGGAGGAGAAGGATCCAGTTGTCATGGTCCACATACGTACCAACAACATAAATAAGAATAGGAAAGATATTCTACTGAGAGTTAAATTATAAGACAAAATAACAAAAATAATAATCTTGGGAATGCTAACTGACGCATGTGCAAATTGCATAGAGTAATTAAGATTAAAGAAGCAAATGCGTGGCTCAAAGAGTGGTGTGGGAGAAGTGGGGCACTGGCAACAGTATTTGGGAAGACAGTTGTTGCATTGGATTAGGCTTCATTTGATCCAAGCTAGTACCAATGAATTATATAATTGGGTAGTAGATACAAGCTGTAGTAGATTATAAAACTGTGGGATTAGGCCATCAGGCCCATTAAGTCTGCTCTGCCATTCGATCATTGCTCATATGTTTCTTGACCCCATTCTTCTGCCTTCTTCCCATAATCCTTGATCGCCTTACTAATCAAGAACTTATCTATCTCTCTCTTAAAGACACTCAATGACTGGACCTCCACTTGATCTCTGCGGCAATGAGTTTCATAGATTCACTGCCCTCTGACTGCAGAAATTTCCCCTCGTCACAGTTCCAATTGTGAGATAACAAAGTGTGGACCCTTTCGGGATGAAGGGTCTAGGCCCAAAACGTCAGCTTTTGTGCTCCTGAGATGCTGCTTGGCCTGCTGTGTTCATCCAGCTCCACACTTTGTTATCTTGGATTCTCTAGCATCTACAGTTTCCATTATCTCCGATACAGTTCTAATGGGTTTTCCCTTCACTGTGAGGTTGTGACATCCATCAAGTCACAGACAGGAGTCATTCACTAACCCTTAAAAAGTTGCTTCACTGTAGGACAAAGTATAAATCAGGAAATAATGGAGTAAGAAGGCGACTGTAGTTGTTATAGATGATTTTAATCTGTATATTGACTGGACAATCAGATGGGTGATGGAACATGTTTGCAGATTGCATCAGCATTTATCACTTAGAGCAGTGTATCGTACAAATGACACAGCAACAAACTGTTTTAGACCTGATTTAGAAATTACTCCATATGCTTTTAATGGGTACAGTGGTTACCATGCATCACACACAAATTGAAAAATTTGAAGACCGGACTTTTACTGTTTACTTTTCCAAGTTTTTGTAAAAGTAAAATTCACTAGTAAATCCTATTGTCTTAAAATTTGTTGGTCTAAAATTCCACCAATATTATCCTCCCACCAAATAGCCAATCCCCTTTAATGCTCAACCTGCTCCTCTGACGCTGCTTGGCCGGCTGTGTTCAGCAGCTCTACACCTTGTTATCTCAGTTGCTCACTTTGCCTGTTTTCAATGGGGTTATATTAGCATGACTGAGATCTTTGGTCCATTTTCCTGCAACTATGTAAGTGCCAGCATGGCCGAATTTCCCGTGAATGGTCTCTAGTAGGATTTGTCCATAAGAATTCCATGACCTATAGGTCCACCCCAAATGAAACTTAAACACTATCCACACTGTCATTTTAATTGCTGCAGCTGGGAATGATGAAATGTAACACTTTGTTCACTTTATTATATTTTTACAGTAATCCAGTACTTTGATTGTTCCATCAAGACATTGCTGCTACTATTAATCATTTCTGCAAAACTTACATTTTTCATCATAGGGCATTGATTTTATGTGAAAATTCCTGAAATTCTATTTTATGAAGATGACAAGGAGATGATAAAGGCTAGTCACTTTAAAGTAATTCACCGTAGAAGTCATTTTCCCTTTGTATTTGTATCCACTCAGTATTTACAGAGTGAAAGTATCCCACTTAGACTGCTCTACATGAATGCCTCAGAAGACCCTCTTCAGCAGTAAGAGGTAATAAAGTGTGGAGCTGGATGAACACAGCAGGCAGAGCAGCATCTTAGGAGCACAAAAGCTGATGTTTCGGGCCTAGACCCTTCATCAGAAAAGGGTCTAGGCCCGAAACGTCAGCTTTTGTGCTCCTAAGTTGCTGCTTGGCCTGCTGTGTTCATTCAGCTCTACACTTCATTTTCTTGGATTCTCCAGCATCTGCAATTCCCATATTTCCTCTTCAGCAGTAACTGGGGAACCAATCAATTGAATATTTACTGGGTTTCAAAGCAGTTTAAAGATATAAATGGGAAATTTATCTTCTCTCTTGAACAAAGTGGTGCCAGGTTGCGTTCTTTAAAAGCTCTGACTGCAGTACCTGGATTGTCCAAATCAGCAGAGAGTGTTCATATACTGAAATTTTGATGAAGAAGAGAGGGGAAATGAACCTTCTATACTGTCTTTTTCCTTGAAATTCTCAGCAGCTTTTCCTCAGTAGCTCTGCAGGGAAGAGGGCGCCAGGATACAAGGAGTTTGCCATCCTGAGTAATGATAACCCTAGTGGCAGCCAGTTAATGAGCTACTGCCAGCTGTAATGTTCGGGTGGAAGGCTCGCCAGCCACCCCTGCATGTTAGTGATGTATTTCCACCTAGCATCTGGCTATCTAACCAATTGGTAAAAATCACCCTGAAATACTGAAAACAAGAAAGACTGTCAGAAATAATGACTTCATTGGATACTTTTCAACCAAGACTTTGAATTATACAAAGGTGGATTTTCATGGTGTTTGACCAGTAAACCAGTAATTACAGTGGGCTGAAAATGAAACTTATTGTCTTGTTCCAAATCTCAAAGTAGCTGAAACTCTTTCCAGTTCATTGCAAAAATGGATGGCCAAAGCATCTACCTAGTTTTCTGGTTTATCTGTGAGTCTATTTATAACGTGACAATTTGTTATTCTATGTTGGTTGCAGAACCCCAAAGCAATTCTGAAACACAAGTGGGCTAAGTACATACAGTCCATGTTCTGCCCTTTGACATTCGATGTCATGTGTTCCAACTAGCAATCTGTGAACAGACCACATAAGGCCATATCTAGTCTTTAATATTTCTAATAGATATTTATTCAGTGGCTAGGAGGAATATGAATTTGAATATGAATAATCTTCTAGCTGACCACTTCTGCATTCTCCCTTTCACAACTGTTTCTAACTCATGGCGCCTGTCTGATGTCTGTCCAATTTTTGCATAAGTCACAATCACAATGGTGTAGTTGCTGCTGTGTGATTTTCATCTTGTTAAAGTGGAGGTTGAGGACAATTATCTCTTCCATTTTCGTTGAATTTACGGTTGCTCCAATGCTCTGATTTATTTTCTTCGGCACAGCTTAATCTGGTCATTTTTAAATTCTAATTAATCTTTAACACTAGATAGGTTATTTAGTTTATTCAGAGTTGGGCAATTCAAAGTTACACAATTGCTGCATATCCAGACTGCAGGATGAGTTTCACAATCAGGACAACTACATGAACTTTAAACGGTATTAATGGAGCTCTCATTCGCTTAGAGTAAAATGGCATTTAAGATAATTTTGGAACTTAACCACATCTAGACTTTTGTTGCATAAAGCTGGAGTTAATTTTTGGAGTTGGGAAGCTGACTTTGTGCTCAACTGCTAATCTGTATTTTCCAATTCACTGCTTGTTGCATTTCTAACATTTACAACACTGAAGAAACAGTTGCGGAGAACAACACAGATACTGTTTCTGGGTGAAATCCCATTTTACTTTGAAATTAACTAAAGCTTGCATTTTTGGCACAAAAGTTAAAACACCTACAACAGAGGACAGTTGAAAGGCCTACAGAAAAACACTTTTAAAATGCATCACTCGAATTGAAGCTCTACATGTGAAAAGGTGATCCATTTGGGAAAACAACGACAGTCTCCTCCCAATAAACATACTGAGCTGAACCTCAAGTTCTGAAAATGTAGAACTTCAAAGGAAGTAATCATCTGAATTATTACCTGAGCCATGAGCATATAAAGCAGACTTGTTAGAGATTTTAATGAAGTAATATTTATGGTGAATAGAGGAAAGACAATAGATTTGGAGTACTTGAAGGGGAACTACGACAGCACCTCAAGACAGCCCTGTAGAAATTATACCAATTCAGCAGGGGCAGGGGTCATAGCAACAGAGAATAAATTAGAAAAGGAACCAAGATACAGCAGGTTAAGCCATGTGGTGTCTCGAGAGTAAACCAAGGCAGATAGCCGCTACTTCAATACCAGGGGCATTAGTGGTAAAACAGATGAGTTAAGGGCGTGGATTGATACATAAAATGCCGTCACAGAATAATGGTTGGGGGAGGGACATGACTGACAACTTAACATCCCAGGATATATGATCTTTAGGCAAAACAGGGATGGTGCAAAAGTAGAGATGGTTTCACATTATTGGTTAGGGAGTTAGTCACTGCAGTAAGGAAGGGCAAAATCTTGGAAGGGTCATCAAATAAGATTTTGTGGGAATAAAAAGGAGGCAGTCACATTATCAGTGGGAGGCAATGGCCTTGTGGTATTATCACTGGACTGTTAATCCAGAGATATTGTTATGGAGACCTGGGTTTGAATCCTGCCACAGCAGATGGTGGAATTTGAATTCAGTAAACATCTGGAATTAAGAGTCTAAAGATGACTGTGAATCCATTGTCGATTGTCAGGAAAAACCCCATCTGGTTCCTTCAGGCAAGGAAACTGCCAACATCACTTGGTCTGGTCCTTATGTGACTCCAGGCACACAGCAATGTGATGGATTCCTAGCTGTCCTCTGGGCAATTAGGGATGGGCAATAAATGCAGCCTAGCTATCGACACCCTCATCCCATGAATGAATAGAGAATTTTTAAAAAGTACTATGGGCCCCCAAACAGTCAATGAATAATTGAGGAGCAGATATGTAGTCAAGTCTCAAAGGCAACTATCTAATTATTAATTTGAATTATCAGAGTGCAGTGGGTTTAGAGGGCAGATTTTTGGAAATTTATACAGGAGAACTTTTTATGTCAACATGCAGGTAGTTGAAAAAGGGGTGGTGCAATGCTGCACCTAACTCTAATGAACGAAGCTGGGCGTGTGGTCAAGGTGACAGTGGAGGAAGTATTTCAGTGATAGGGACCACAACACCATGCATTTTGGTTTGGAATAGAAAAGATGAAAGATGGTCCACAAAAGATGTCAGCTCCAGAACATCTCTGCAGGAGTTCCTCAGGGTGGTGTCCCAGGCCCAACCATCTTCAGCTGCTTCATCAATAACCTTGCCTCCATCATAAGGTCAGAACTGGGGACGTTCGCTGATAATTGCACAATGTTCAGCACCAATCATGACTCCTCAGATAATGAAGCAGTCCATGTTCACATGCAACAAGATCTGGACAATATCCAGGCTTGGGCTGACAAGTGGCAAGTGACATTTGTACCATGCAAATGCCAGGCTATGACCATCGCCAGTAAGACTCAATCTAACCCCCACCGCTTGATGTTCAGTGGTGTTGCCATCACTGAATCACTGAATCCCCTGTTATCAACATCCTGGGGGTTGCCATTGACCAGAAACTCAACTGGACTCATCACATTAACACATTGGCTGATAGGAGCAGCCAGAAGCTGGGAATACGGCGGTGCGTACCTCACCTCCTGACTCCTCAAAGCCTGTCCACCATCTACAAGGTACAAGTCAGGAGTGTGATGGAATAATCCCCACTTGCTTGGATGATCGCAGCCCCAACAAATCCCAAGGAGCTTGACACCAGCCTGTACAAAGCAGGCTGCTTGATTGGCACGATATCTACAAGCATTCACTCCCTCCACCATCGATGCTCAGTAGTAGCAGTGTGTACTATCCATAAAATGCATTGCAGAAATTCACCAAAGATCCTCAGACAGCACCTTCCAAACCCACGACCACTTCCATTTAGAACGACAAGGGCTGCAGATGTATGGGAACACGGTCACCTCCGAGTTACCCTCCAAGCCACCATCCATCTTGACTTGGAAATAAATCACCATTCCTTCACTGTCACTGGGTTGGAATCCTGGAATTCCCTCCCTAATAGCATTGTGGGTCAATTCACAGCAGGAGGACTGCAATGGTTCAAGAAGGCACCACCACCTTCTCAAGGGCAACTAGGGATGGTCAAGAAATGCTGGCCAGCCCACATCCTACAAAAAATAAATAGACAACAAAAGAGGGTGGTGCATGAATGAGCTGCCAGAGGAAGTGGTTGAGGCTAGTGCAATTAGTACAGACATCGAGATGGGTACATGAACAGGAAGGGTTTGGATGGATTTGGGCCAAATGATGTCAAATAGGACTAGATTAATTTAATTTGTTGGCATGGATGAATTGGACCGAAGGATCTGTTTCTGTGCTGTGCCACTCTATGACTCTATGAATGGGGTAAGGCAGATTTTATTAAAGTAAGGCAGAATCTGGCCAAAATATTCTGGGAACAGCTATTTGAGGGTAAATAGCAGAATAGTGGGAGGTATTCAAAAAGCTACTGTGGTGAGCACAGGCCAAACTTGTTTCCCTTAAGGTGAAATATAGGACAAACAAGCCCAGAGAACCATTAATGTCTAGCAATATTTAGGACTGCATAAAATGAAAAGAGAGACGTATAATAGGCACAAAACTATGAAGGTCCAAGAGAAGTTTAGGAACTGCAGGGGAGATCTCAAGAAAACAATTAGGACAGCAAAAAGGGGGCATGAGAAAACACTGGCCAGTAAGAGTAGGGAAAACCCGAGATATTCTACAAGTATACCAAAGGGAAGAGAGTAACCAGGGAAAACGTAGGGTATATTAGGGCCCAAGGGGGCAATACATACATGAAGTTGGAAGCCACTCAAGAGCATTAAATGTGTATTTTACATCTGCCTTTACTCAGGAAGAGGAGGATGCAAGTACATAAGTTGAGAAGATGTGCCATGAAGTTCCTGAACAGATACATTTTAGAAGCAAGGAGGTATTAGAAGTTTAGGTGGGTTTTAAAGTGGACAAATCCCAGATCTGAATGAGTTGTATCCCAGGCTGTTGGGGGAGATGTGGAGGGAATTTACAGGGGCCTGGATCCAAATTTTAATCGTCTCTGACCATAGAGATGCCAGAGGACTGTGGGACAGCGAAAGTGGTTCCACATTACAGGAGGAATGGTAGAGACAGACCAGGTAACTATAAAACTGTGAGCCTAACATCAGTGGTCGGGAAACTATTGGAGAAAATAGTGAAGGAGAAAATTAATCTCCATTTGGAGAGGTAAGATTTGATCAGGGATAGTCGGCATGGCTTTGTCAGAAAGAAGTCATGCCTGACAAGTCTGGTGCAACTTTTCAAGGACATGATGAAGCATATAGATGAGGGTAGGGCAGTTGATGTAGTTTAATGGCTTACAAAACATGCATGGCCTTTGACAATGTCTCACATGGGAGACAATAAAGACAATAAATACTCATGGGATCTAGTTTAATTTGGCAAGATAGATTCAAAATTGGCTTAGTGATAGGAGAGATAGAGTGATGGTAGAAGGTTGTTTGTCTCAGTGAGGCTGGTGTGCCTTGGAGTACCACAGGGATCAGTGCTGGGTCCCCTATTGTTTGCGAAATTCGTGAAGTATGTAGATAAGGGTATATACAGTATGATAAATAAGTTTGTGGAAGACATAAGGATTGGGTGAGTAGTTGACAATGAGGAAGATGATGTTAAGTTACAGGAGAATATAAATGGATTGGTAGATGGGCAGATCAGTGGCTGATGGAATTTAACCCTGATTAATGTGAGGTGATGCACTTTGGAAGAAGAAACAAAACATGTGAGAACTCAATTAATGGTCAGACACTGACAAGTTCAAAGGAAAAAATGGATCTCGGATGCTTGTCCACATATCCCTGAACATGGCAGATGGTTTAATAGTATAGTTAGGGACATATGCCTTTTAGCCGTACCGTAGATTATAAGAGCAGAGAGATAATTTTAGAGCTGTACAGAACTTTAGTATGGCCACAGCTGGAATACTGTGTGCACTTCTGGTTACCAGACTACGGTAAGGATGTGATTGCACTGGGGGGAATGCAAAGAAGGTTCATTAGGTTGTCACCTGGGATGGAGCATTTCAGCTATGAAGGGATGTTGGGTAAGCTCTGATTGTTTTCTTTAGAGCAGAGAATGTTGAGGGGGAACCCGATAGAGGTATAGAAGATTATGAGTTGGTTGATGAACAAACACTGGTCAGGACACCAGGGATAAAACCCCTGCTCTCCTTTGAATTAAGGCCATGGGATCTTTTATATCCATGTGAGTAGGGAGACAGAAGTCTTGGCTTAAAACCTCATTTGAATGATCACACCTCCAGCAGGCAGTGCTCCTGACACCACCACACAGCCATGATAACAAAGTGTGGAGCTGGATGAACAGAGCAGGCCAAGCAACATCTTAGGAGCACAAAAACTGATGTTTCGGGCCTAGACCCTTTATGATTTTTTTTTACCCTGAGCATAGAACCTCATGAACAAGAGGAAAGGGTGCTACCAATTGAGCCACAGATGAAGCAGCGAAAATAACAGTTCCTGAATAGAAATATCGAAACATATTGCATAATGTGAAAGAGAAGTGGGGAAGAAAACTGTCCCAATACACTGCCAACACACTTCTCTTTCAAAAAGTGATAAGGGGAACTGCCGATGCTAGAGAATTCAAGGTAACAACTGTGAAGCTGGATAAACACAGCCGGCTGTGCTCATCCAGCGTCACACTTTTGTTATCTCTTTCGGAAAGCCCTGCTTGCGCCCTCTGCTGACGGTAAAGGATAATCGCAGGTGTGGTCCCGGTTGGTCGCGGAGTGATGACGCGACCTTGGTGCGCCGGGCGGTGGGATGAAGCGTGTGGGCTGTGTCTGTCTGAGGGTTGCAGACACAGTGACCGATTGGATAAGGTCAGTGGCTCCGATAACAGTGCGGTGACACTGTGTGCCGGTTTGTAGGTTTCACTGTAATCCCGTGATCAGTGGTGAGCAGCACAGAGTTTGGTCCCTGTCATTTCTAGTTTTCGGATTAAAAACGAAAGAAACGTGAAAAATGCTCAGTCTTCAGTATTCAGTACGGAATGGATTGTAGGAGACCTTTGTAGTTTTCCTTTTGATGCATCTTTAGTAGTTACGGGCATTAGTGCAATGTTGCACGATCACATTGAATCTTAAAAAGAATTGCAGTTTGTGCATTAGCCTCCTTGGTATGTGTAACAAAGATTCCTGCGTATTTGCAGTGTGTGTGCAGACTTCTTATCGCCACATTGTGGCGCTGCCTGTGTTAATGTTTTTGCTCAGTCTTTATTCCAAACATCTTCAATGCACAGTATGCTACGCAGAATGGGAATTGCGCTCTTGGCCAAGTTCATTCTTTTCACTGAAAGGTTATAAAAACAATTAACTTGTTGAATTGCTGCCCAGATTTAAAACCAAATGCAATAATTAGACCAATTTCATTCGTTGACCTCAATATTAAACAGGCCAAAACAATATTTGGAGTTGCTGACCATTCATGATGAATGAGAAGAGTTCAATATAACAAATTTCTGTACACTTCCAATTTAATGCAGAGGAAACATGAATTATAACTTTTTTGCACTAAATATTGCATAATTTGCTTACAACTTTTGTTAGCCAATTTGTTTGCTATTTTGAATTGCAATTTCTGAACTTTGGAATTAAATTTGCATATTACACCTAATTAGATTTTAAAGATCACTGCAATTATTTTATACGTACTGTCAAAGATTCACAAATGTTTCTGAGAATAGTATGTCAAATTGTTTGCCCTCCTTGCTAATGAAATCCAGTTTCATATTTCATGGTATTAAAACAGTGGGCTTAATGTTTGTTATTTTTGGTGTTTCAGATTTTTACTGTTTTTTTCAACATCTTTGTTTTATAAGAATGTAAAGAGAATGTGACATGTAAAACATATTGTTTCCTTATTCTCTTTTTTTGTTTTTAGCGTCGGTTTCCATTTTGATTACATTGTCTTTGGATTTTACTGTTATCTGTATTTCAACTAAGAATTCTGTAAACTAAAAAGTGTACCTTTTTAAAGATGCCAGCTTTATTGTACTAATAAAAGTTTACAATGAATTCAAATAATGACTTCAATAACAGTAATTCTTTGCTATTACTCAAGTCTTTTGTATTCCATAATATCTGGTATAACATCTAGTTATTCTGACAAGCAGGAGCAGAAGAAACTTTTACCTAATCATGGTTCCTACTGGAAAATATAAATGTGTGTATTTCTGCAGCTTGAATCTGTCTCAACATGACAAAAACTACTTCTCCAGGTAGATTTCATGCCAGTATCTGCACTGAGGTTGTAAAGTGTAAACCCTCAGGGGCTCAGCTGTCAAATTAACCCTAATAGCAGCCTTAACATTTTAATGTGTTCAAGATGTCATTTTCCACTCCCTTCTCCCAAAACAAATGTCTTTTTATAAAAATCTTGCAGAGAGTCAGCAAGATAAATAGCACATTTCCATACTGTGCGACATTGTAGATTTAAATGATAAGCTCTGGTAAAAGCACCAGGCCTCTGTACAAACATTGTAATATAGGGAAAACTAAAAATAGAATTCTCTGCAGAGTATAACTTTACTCCATTAGGGTTGTTTTAAAGACAGCTGTCAAATATGTTGCAAGATTGGTAATTCTTTTTTTTCTCATATACAGGTTTTAACAGAAGAAAATGCAAATAGCTACAAAAACAGAAGATGGGGGATAGGTTTGGAAAAGCCTTGGATGTTTCAAAACAACAAAACAGTATTGAAGAAATAGTGTTAACACTGGAACATTACAGCTGCTTACATTTATGTTTTCTTTACATTGTTAAACAGTAATTTCCTTGTTCTGCTATGAATGAAAATACAGAATTGGCTCTTGACCCCAATAAAGATGACCTTCCTCTTATGGCAAATGTTGGCTCCATGTTAGTCAGGCACTATGTGCTGGATCTTACAGTGAACTTTGACAGAAAAGTCATCAGTGGTACCATTGTTCTTTATCTAGAAACCAGCAAAACATACAAAAAAAAATCTGATTCTATGGGAACGGGTTGTTGTCCTTACACTCAGACGTTATTTGAAACTGAGCAACCTGGATCTTCATGCAATTCCACTGCAAGTGTTGCTGCTTCTGCATCTGTGGATAAGATGTGCAACCTATCCATGCATAGTGGTGGCGGTGTTGCTGATGTTAGCAGTTGTAACCATAGCAACGCAGAGTGGACTGGTGTGATTTCTGGTATAAGGGAACAGTGTAGTAATGAGGAAGATTTTGTCTTGGTGCTGGATTGTTGTGATCTTGTGGTGAATAAGGTAGAAGAAGTGAATGTCATTGCTACACCAGGAATTGAGAAACTGATCAGAATGGACATGCCCATGTCAGAAAATAATGTTTATTCTCAGCGACTGCAGAGTAGCATTGTGGATGCTATTCTTGGTTTAGGAGCAGAATGCTGGCAGGAACAACATTGTTACTACCTCGACTGCAGTAAAGCACCTGGATGTGGAGAACTGCAGTTCCAGACTGACAGATGGAGCTTGCAAATAAAGAAACTAGGGATACAAACTCCTAAAGACTTCCCACGTGTATTGCGAATCTACTATGAAACAAAGCCGGAGGGTGGTTCAGTGAGGTGGACTAAGGACCAAAGTGGCAGGTTGGTTACTTTTGAACCCATTTTTTGTTTTATGTGTGAAATCAAGTTTTATCCTGTGACACATGGAACTGTTGTACTTAGGTAATGATGTAGAAAACAGACAATTTAAAAACTACAATATATGGAAGATAATGTGTAAATGAAAGCTTTAGCAATGAAATGAAGCATTTATTTTCCCCACAGCACTTTGTAATTTCTTCAAACAGCCTTTAGAATATAGATTCCTTTTTATCTTTAGAAACTACTTTGATGAAGATGCTTTCAAAATATTGCTTATTTAATCATTTTGGTTACAGTGACATACAATAGGATTGAACATGGGGCTGTTGTATGTAACAGCCTTCCACAAGTGCTGGTTTTGGTGGCAGTCAAAGTGTGTAACATTGACATAAATGCCTTTCAATATAAGTGGCATTAATATCAGGTTGTTTGGATGGCAGATGAGCCAAAATATTCTGTTTTGCTTTGTGTGCTTGAAAACTGATGCATTTGAGATTACGATGTTTTAGAGCTATTTGTAATTAAAGGTTCATTTTCAGAACCGTATTGAAAATCTTGATATGGTTTTAACTATAACTGCTCTCTCCTTTTGAGCATTCTGAACAGCATATTTGTCGAATAACTTGCACCTTGAAGCTTTTAGCCAAATTTATGTTAATCAAGGCAAGGAATCTTCATGATGGGTGCAGTGTTAATATGACGATGAAGAAAAAGCTCCCGAAGTATACCTTAGCCCTTCCCTTAAAAGAACTTACCCTGCTAAACCAGTATAAGCCTATTTTCGAATTCCCATACCAGTCATTCTGTGATGACTCTGAATGAGATTGCCAATTTAAAACTGAATACAGATCAGTTTTATGATCTCATTGCATACTTACAACATATTTGGTTCTTCTTTCTGGCAGCGAGAAGGTGCTTTCATCCTCCTCTCCAGAGGTGCAAGATCAATATCTAACTGTCTGTAACTCTCCGTCATTGCAGAATGAAATTTTATTGTTTTAAATGTTATGTTTTGCTGCCATATAACAATGCTGTTGTAGTCGAGTAATGGTATTCATTGGCCAGTCATACGTTATCATGGAGCTCGGATGGAAAAATATTCACTGTGCTTGAATAGTGGCTAGTCATTGAATTTTTAAAAAAATCTTAGTGAGTATGACTGAATATCAGCTCAGAACTTCTGGTTCTGGCCAGTTTGCGTTAATCATGGTAATGACACATTATTTAGTATTGGATGTTTAAAATATCTTAAGATTCTATAAATTGCTTGTTACTGCTCATCATGCTGTGATAATGCTGTAGCTTTGAGAGGTGTGTTTTGTTCTTTTTGGAAGAGAGGTTTTAAGACGGAGGTAGTGAGCTGTCTATTGAAAGCCCATAAAATAAACTGCATGTGAGGCCTTGGGGTTTTTTAAAGTTGAACTATAGAAGCAGCCAAATGGGTGGGTCAAGCTCTCGCAGAATCAGGATTTTTAGTTTTAGTTTCAGTAGCAGCAGCTGGGTTCTTGAAACTTAATATTTTCCCTCTCTCAGTTACAGCTAAGTGCTGGGGGTTCTGTTTCTGCTGTAGAATTACATGTGAGACAATACTGAACATGCCTTTTGCCAAGTGTGTGATTATGTGATGCTACTATATTAGAGCAATTTAGTAGTTAAAGAATATGTTGTTCTGTTAAGCTTTCCATCGAATTAAATTATTCCAATTTCTTTTCTCTTTTGTTGTATTTTAACTAGAGTATATGAATAAAGTGTGTTTTGCTTCAAATCTAGTAGCTTGACTATTCGAATTGCATCTGGAATGCAATACCTGGCACTTGCCTTTAAAATAAGAAAAGGCCAAGGTATAGACAATCATCTTCATATACTTTGAGGGGGGTTTGGTCTGGTCTGTAATGACATTCAAATTCATTTTCTTATTACATGTATAATCTATGATACTTGATCCATACTAGAACTGACACAGACTGATGCTGTGTGGTGGTCTGTTTTGTTATGTAATAAATAGCATTAGCACAGAATCATATTAATGTTAAAACTCATGGCGGCCTATTTTCTTTCTTGCTCTCTTTCTCTCTGGAAGATCAAAAGTTGTTAGAATTTAGACAAAAGTAGGGTGAAGATACCTGAATTAACTGTTTATAAATGTTGCAGTTATCCTGATTTAATTCAGATTTCTCAATCGTATAAATAATGAATGCAGAGGATGAATAATGAGAGTGTATTTTTCCAGTCACTGCATGAAAATGCTGCTGCTTATTAGCATGCAGGGCATGCTGTTTATACCCTGAATATACTGACTTTTATTTACATAGATGTCACTGTTCTCTTTCTTTTTTAAAAATAAGTCAAACAGCAATATTTACATTATGTTGCTTTTTTTGGTTTGAAAATCATTGTCTAATCGCTGTGCTGATCATGTCACAAGGCTAACTTATACATGGTACTGATGCTATGTTGGTAGAAATAGTCACTGTGCAAAAGTGTGTCTCCATCATCAGATTTATTTCTGTTTTTCATGTCTTCAGGCTCGATAAATAGTCAGCTATTTATCTAACCAAAATAAGCATTGCTTTTTTTTGATATAATTGCACAACCGAAGGTAGAATTAAGCCTTACAGGGAAAGGAGAAAAAGAACTTTGAATTTAAATGATGTCTTTCATGTTCTTCTAGTCCGAAAGAATTTCACAGTCATTCAGTTACCCTTATCAAGGGAAATAGAGCAGCTATATTCCGTCTAGATTATATAATTAACCATTCTATAATCCCTTCGTACCCTGTTAGTTTAAAAATAAATATTGATACCTGACATTTAAGAAATCCGTTTGTTTTTCCATGGATAATATGGTGTATCATTGCATCCACCTGATAGGACCTCAGGTTGACTCCTGAAATGGGGGGGCTTAACCTATGAGGAAAGGTTGGTCCTGTACCCATTGGAATTTCAACCAATGAAAGCTGAATTTAAAGGATATTGGATACTGAGAGGACTTAATAGGGTGGACACTGGGAGGATGTTTCCCCATGTTTAGAGAAATTAGAACAAGGGGGATAAAGTTTCTTCAACATAAAGGTCTCCCAATTAAGGAAAACATGAAAATTTTTATCTGACAGAGATTGGTGATCTCTCCAGAGACTGGTGATGGCAGGTCATTAAAAATATTCAATGGAGAGACAAGTGGGCTCTTGACTAAGAAGGGAGTTGAAGGGTATTTGTTTATACCAGAAGTTGGAGTTGAGGCCACCATCCCGATCAGACATAGTCCTGTTTAAGTAGCAGAGATGACTAAAGGGGCTGAATGGATCACTCCTGTTCTAAATAAATATAATGGTTTGTATGTTTCACTGGAAATACAATGCGGTTGTTACTGCATGCATTGCTCAAGTATCAGCATCAATTTCTACTGAAGTGAGGATGAAAGCCAAGGCTTATTGACTTCAGTGCAAGAGTGCTGCTCCTTAACTGAGCTGAATGGTTACAAAATTAACTGAGATGCTGCTTGGCCTGCTGTGTTCATCCAGCTTCACACTTTATTAACTATCTAATTCATTTGGATGTTAGCCAGATTAATGGTGGGGACATTGCAATTGGCTTTGTTTTGTTTTCTTGGGGAATGGTGTGGGTAATGGGGCAGGGGTGAGAGAGGGAATGAGAGAGAGAGAATCTTTTACCTGTTCGGTCGTTTCTGCTGGGATGTTCTAATTTACTGATGGGTGGCGACAGAACTGCCCTTGACTGGAGTTCTGAAGAAGTTCACTGGCTTGAGCCATTAACTGTTTTCTCTCCATAGATGTTGTCAAACCTCCTGAGTTTCTCCAGTTTCTGCTTTTGTTTGTTCTATTCTTGACCGTGTCGGCATTCCCTTGTATGGTTGCATACTACTGATATTCTTCTTGCTTGAGGCTAAGTAGTGTGTTTTAGTTGGAAATGCATAAGAAAACAAGCAATACTGCAAAATTGTGCTTAAGCAGCAGGGTGCTTAGTCATAATTTTTTTAATAATCAGATTTTTTATGCAAGGTCTTGATTCTTGTGTCACGGACGATAAATGTAATTTTGAAAACAGTCATTTCCATATAAGACTTTTCTTCATTTGTTTTAATCTCTTGCCTTTATTCTGCACTTCTTCGCTTTATTTCTGAACTAATTTGATCCACAGGCAGTCATTTTCAAGGTCCACGTTTTTCTTTTTTAAGGTAGGGTGGGGGTAAGAGAGTGGGTTAGAAAACAATCAAGTTGTGAGTATTTTGTTATTGGCTCTCCTGCATCAAAGGTGATATCAAGTTTCTTCATCTAAGTGCGGACTTTTAAATAATTCTGTTGCTGGTTGCAGAACAGTTGAATTCCTTTTCTGCCTGTGTCTTTTGTTCCTTTTATAACCTTCATTTTAAAGTCAAATTAGATGCATGACTTTGCAATTACCTCATCTCTTTGCTGTGCTCAGCTTCACCGTAGTCCCTGATCCTTCACCATGGTTTCATAATCTGCTTATAAAATTACTGAGTGGGCTGCGCATTCCATTTCAAAATGCATCGAAAATTCTTGTGTTTCATAGCCCAGGAATTCCACGCAAATAGCATTGTTGCTGTCCTGGGTGAGACATGGGATGTTCAACTTAGAATATGGGGTGATGAATACACCTTCTCTTAGAAAGATGATGATCCACAGACTCCATGGGTTTGCCTTTGCCCTAAAAAGCAACGTTAGCAAAAACTTACTGTCTCAACAAACCCTGTGGGATAAATTAAAGTCTTGTATCCCTTCAGTTCACTGTAACTCAGAAGCATTACACCACAGTTATCAGTGCGTACGCCCTTATCCTAGAAGCAACAGATGAGATCAAAGTGAAATTCAGCTCGAGCCTTCTGACTTGTTCTATGTCTCCAAAAGGAGACAAACTGGCTCCTCTTGGTGATTTTAATACTAGATTTGGAAGAGTTGCAAAGTCTGGAAAATCTTGATTGGCAAAGAAGCCACAGGGAAAGCAAATGTTAAGGGATCTCTTTCTGTTGAAATGTTGAGGACATGGACTAGGATGTACATTTTGGTGGGACTAAATCGAAACTTCATGGTAACGCTGTCACTCGAGGCATTGGCACTTGCTTAATTACATCATCATTCAGTTGAGGGACTGCTAGGATTTAGAATTAGGATTAGCTTAATTGTCACATGAACCCACAAGAGTACATGAAAAGTGTACAGTTCATCACTTACGGTGCCATATTAGGCACCAAGTTATCTAGGTACAGATTATTAAGTACAAACTCTGAGGGAAAAGGTTAGAAAAAAACAATAAAATGTCCAACAATAAACTAGAAAAATAAGAATTCAGAATAACAGTCTTTCCAACCCATTCCATATCAGGCTCCCTGAGGCTGGAAGTTTGAGTCTGCACTGGCTTTCATCCCAGACATCGTCGATGCCATCCAAGGATGAGGGGTGAAAAGAAAAAATAAAATTTAAACAGGGAGCACATAAACAAGTGGAATCGATGAGCTCTGACTCGGGAGGCCTACTGTGCTGCCATCTTGGAGACAAACTTGCAGATGTCAGTGTGATCTGCATCGTGAGCTGACAACAGCTGGACTGACCATTGTCTAACCTGGTAAATTATCTACCATGGCCTGGCCCAAAAGCAGCAGCGACAACAGAAGTGCTATCAATTAAATGTTAATGGACTAAGGAATTCTGCAAAGAACGACCTACTCTGCCTCACAGATAGCCTGGCGATGATCATTGGGCAGCAGCTGTAGAGTCCACAGTGCCTGGTCTACTCCCAGGCCACCATAAATAGCATCAGAGAAAACAGATATTTGGTTTCTCTTCCAGGGACCATCGGGATTATTTGGATAAGAACGACTGGGAAATTCAGGCACTAGTAAATTGCAGGTGCATGGCGTTCAGAGATGCCTGAACTTGACAGAAAGAAAGCAGGTCTGCAGACAAAGGGCTGAAATCCAACAAAATCCAACAATCCAAAAAATCCACAGCATGGCTTAAAGAATAAGTGCGTTGGATGGAAAGGGTAAAGAAAATCCAGCAACTCACTAGCAGCAAGATGTCTGTAGACTTTCCAGAGCAGTCAAAACCATCTACAGTAAAAGCATCAAAGAACCTACCCTGCTGCGAGCTAAGAATGGAGTAGCACTCATGAAAGGTGGTGAGGCAGAGATAAGATTGTCAGGTTTACTAAGCGGACACTTAGTGTTTGGAAGTTGTGCTGTTTGATTTCTTTCCCTACACATTCAGTCATTTCAGCTTTATTCACTTTATTTCAAATTCATTTCATCTTCTAGAACAAAGAAAATTACAGCACAGGAACAGGCCCTTCGGCCCTCCAAGCCTGCTCCGATCAAGATCCTCTGTCTAAACCTGTCATCTGTTTTCGAAGGGTCTGTATCCCTTTGCTCCCTGCCCATCCGTGTACCTGTCCAAATACACCTTAAAAGACATTATCATGTCTGCGTCTACCACCTCCACGGGCAACGTGTTCCAGGCACCCACCACCCTCTGCGTAAAGAACTTTCCACGCACATCTCCCATAAACTTTCCTCCTCTCACTTTGAGCTCATGACCCCTAGTAATTGAGTTCCCCACTCTGGGGGAAAAAGCTTCTTGCTATCCACCTTGTCTATACCCCTCATGATTTTGTAGACCTCCATCAGGTCCCCCCTCAATCTCTGTCTTTCTAATGAAAATAATCCTAATCTACTCAACCTTTCTTCATAGTTTGAACCCTCCGTACCAGGCAACATCCTGGTGAACCTCCTCTCCACCCCCTCCAAATCATCCACATCCTTTTGGTAATGTGGCGACCAGAACTGTACACAGATCGTCAATTGTGGTCAAACCAAAGTCTTATACAACTGTAACATGACCTGCCAACTCATGTACTCAATACCCCGTACGATGAAGGAAAGCATGCCATATGCCTTCTTGACCACTCTATTGAACTGCATTGCCACCTTCAGGGAACAATGGACTTGAACACCCAGATCTCTCTGTACATCAAGTTTCCCCAGGACTTTTCCATTCACCCTATAGTTCACTCTCGAATTATATACTCCAAAATGCATCACCTTGCATTTGCCCGGATTGAACTCCATCTGCCATTTATCTGCCCAACTGAGAGCCTTTTTCCTAGGATGGTGACAGTGAGCATGAGGGAGCATGGCTTTAAATTGAGGGGTGAAAGATATAGGACAGATTTCAGAGGTAGTTTCTTTACTCAGAGAGTAGTAAGGGTATGGAACGCTTTGCCTGCAATGTTAGTAGATTCGCCAACTTTAGGTACATTTAAGTCGTCATTAGACAAGCATAAGTACCTACATGGAATAGTGAAGGTTAGATGGGCTTCAGATTGGTATGGCAGGTCAGCACAACATCGAGGGCCGAAGGGCCTGTACTGTGCTGTAATGTTCTATGTTCTATGCTCTATATAACTCTCCAATCTATCTAAATTCTGCTGTAATCTCTGACAGTCCCCTTCACAATCTGCTACTCCACCAATCTTTGTGTCATCTGCAAACTTGCTAATCAGACCACCTATACCTTCCTCCAAATCATTTACGTGTACCCCAAACAACAGCGATCCTAGCACAGACCCCTGTGGAACACCACTGGTCACTGCCTCCAATTTGAGAAAGCCCCTTCCGCTACTACTCTCTGTCTCCTGTTGCCTAGCCAGTTTTGTATCCATGTAGCTAGCACACCCTGGACCCCATGCGACTTCACTTTCTCCATCAGCCTTCCATGGGTAACCTTATCAAATGCCTTACTGAAGTCCATGTATATGACATCTACAGCCTTTCCCTCATCAATCAACTTTGTCACGTCCTCAAAGAATTCTGTTAAGTTGGTAAGACATGACCTTCCCTGCACAAAACCATGTTGTCTATCACTGATAAGCCCATAAACCCATTTATTTCTAAATGGGAATAGATCCTATCCCTCAATATCTTCTCCAGTGGCTTCCCTACCACTGACATCAGGCTCACCGGTCGATAATTACCTGGATTGTCCCTGCAACCCTTCTTAGACAAGGGGACAACATTAGCAATCCCCAGTCCTCCAGGACCTCAAGCATGTTTAAGGATGCTGCAAAGATATCTGTTAAGGCCCCGACTCTCCCCTCTCTTGCTTCCCTCAAAAACCTGGGATAGACCCCATCCGGACCTGGGGACTTGTCCACCTTAATGCCTTTTAGGATACCCATCACCACCACCTTCCTAATGCCAGCTTGACCTAGAGTAATCAAGCATCTATCCCTAACCTCAGCATCCGTCATTTCTCTCTCCTTGGTGAAAACCGATGCAAAGTACTCGTTAAGAATGTCACGCATTTTCTCTGACGCAATTTATAGCTTTCACTCTTTGTGCTTAAGTGGGCCAATCCTTTCTTTAGTTACCCTCTTGCTCTTTATATATGAATAAAAGGCTTTGGGAATTTCCTTAACCATGTTTGCTAAAGATATCTCATGTCCCCTTTTAGCCGTCTTAATTCCTTGTTTCAGATTTGCCCTGCATTCCCAATATTCTTCCAAAGCTTCGTCTGTCTTCAGTCGCCTTGACCTTATGTATGCTTCCTTTTTCCTCTTTGCAAGCCTCACAATTTCACCTGTTATCCATGGTTCCCTAATCTTGCCATTTCTATCCCTCATTTTCACAGGAACATGTCTGTCCTGCACGCTAATCGACCTCTCTTTAAAAGCCTCCCACCTATCAAATGTGGATTTACCTTCAAACAGTTTCTCCCAATCTACATTCCCCAGATCCTGCCAAATTTTGGTACAATTTGCCTTCTCCCTGTTTAGAACTGTTCCTTTGGACCACTCTCATCTTTGTCCATGAGTATTGTAAAACTTCCGGAATTGTCGTCACTATTTCCAAAGTAATCCCCTGTTGTAATTTAAACCACCTGGCTGGGGTCATTCCCCAACACCAGGTCCAGTTTGGCCCCTTCCCAAGTTGGACTACATACATACTGCTCTAGAAAACCCTCCTGTATGCTCCTTACGAATTCAGCTCCATCTTGACCCCTAACACTAAGGGAATCCCAGTAAATGTTGGGAAAATTAAAACTCCCATCACCACCACCCTCTTTCTCCTACACCTTTCCATCATCTCTTAACATATCTGTACCTCTATCTCACGCTCGCTGTTGGGAGGCTTGTAGTACAGCCCCAACATTGTTATTGCACCCTTCCTATTTTCTGAGTTCTGCCCATATTGCCTCACTGCTCGAGTCCTCCATAGTGCCCTCCTTCAGTACAGCTGTGATATCGTCTTTGACCAGTAATGCAACTCCTCCACCCCTTTTTCCCTCCCTCTCTATCCCACCTGAAGCATCAATATCCTGGGACGTCTAGTTGTCAATTGTGCCCTTCCCTCAACCAAGTCTCAGTAATAGCAATAACGTCATACTCCCAGGTACCGATCCAAGCCCTGAGGTCATCTGCCTTATCTACTATACTTCTGGCATTAAAACAAATGCACCTCAGACCACCTGTCCCTTTGTGTTCATCACCTGCTCCCTGCCTACTCTTCCCTTTAGTCACGCTGACTTCATTATCTAATTCCCTACAGGCTTTAGTTACTACCTCCTTTCTATCCAATAACCCGTCCAATATTTGGTTCCCATCCCCCTGCCACATTCGCAAAAGCACCCCCAAGGACATTGGTTGTAGACTGTCCAATTTGTAATAGTCCCACCTTCCCCAGAACTGGTCCCAATGTCCCAAAAATCTGAACCCCTCCCTCCTGCACCATCTCTGAAGCCACGCATTCATCCTTTCATTTCTGCACTGACTAGCACATGGCATGGTAGCAGTCCTGAGATTACTACCTTTGATGTCCTACTTTTTAACTTGGCCCCTATCTCCCTAGATTCTGCTTGTAGGACCTCATCCCCTTTTCTACCTATATCATTGGTGCCTATATGGACCACGACAACTGGCTGTTCGCCCTCCCCCTTCAGAATGTTCTGCAACTGATCTGAGACATTCCTGACCCGTGCACCTGGGAGACAACATACCATTTGGGAGTCTCGTTTTTGACCACAGAACCACCTATCTACTCCCTTTACAATTGAATCCCCAATGACTATTTTGCTTTTTCCACTCTTTTTTCCTGCCCTTCTGTACAGCAGAGCCAGCCACGGTACCATGAGCCTGGCTACTGCTGCCTTCCCCTGGTGAGCCATCTCCCCCAACAGTATCCAAAATGGTATACCTGTTTTGGAGGGATATGACTGCAGAGGACGTCTGCACTGCCTCCCTGCTCTTTCCCTGCCTTTTGGTCACCCATTCCCTTTCTCCCTCGGCAATCCAAATCTGTGGTGTGACCAATTCGCTAAACGCGTTATCCACAAACCGC
This sequence comes from Stegostoma tigrinum, assembly GCF_030684315.1. Classification (NCBI taxonomy): domain Eukaryota; kingdom Metazoa; phylum Chordata; class Chondrichthyes; order Orectolobiformes; family Stegostomatidae; genus Stegostoma; species Stegostoma tigrinum. The sequence goes on along the minus strand of NC_081356.1, from coordinate 57,519,018 downwards.
TCAGCATCAAGTATGCTCCAAAGAGTCTATCTGCAGCTCCAGAGCTGTCATGCGGTCTAACAAGAGCTGCAGCTGGACAGACTTCCTGCACGTGAAGGAGTCAGGGACTTCAGCCGTGTTGCTGAGCTCCTACATGGAGCAAAAGGAGCATAACACAGGTCTGCGATCTCCTGCCATTTTTAATATTAAACTTAACTTCGATAAATGAAAAAGGAACGAGAAAAGTTTTTACCAATCACACGATATTAAAAAAAAAATGAAGTAGAAAAAGCCTTACCTTATCTACACACCACTGAGTCCTTTTTTTTTGGTTAGAGGAAGAGGGTGGGTGGGAGGCACTACACGTGTAGTGTCTCGGGTTCAGCCCCTGCCCAAATAAATGAAGACCGGTCCCGCTCGAGGTAAGCTTTTTAAAGTGGGAAAAACTTACCGTCCCAGAAGTCTCCACATGCTCTCTCTCTCTATCTCTCTCTCGCTCCTCCTGAAAATGAAGAAAAGAGGGAACTCCTGGTATAGGTAGTATTTGAGAGATCTCTCAACCAGTGGAAACAAAAACAAGGGAGCACAGTCTTTGGATAAAAGTTTAGGACTGAGATAGGAAGAAATTAAGTGATAGGAGAATGAACAAAATGGTAAAGTTGTAGCCCAAGATCTCTAACAGTAGTATTGAATGGTGGAGCAGGACTGACAGGCCATATCTTCTGCTGCTTCTCCTGCTCCTAGTTCTTGTGTCCTTATTTCAGTGGGAAGGGGTGCAGGAAAGCTGTGCGAAACTCTGTTGGCACATTTTCCTGATGCTGTCCTACCTGTAGCAAACTTGAGAAACCGTTTGAAATTGACCACACAGGAGACCACTGGGGAAACAAAATAAAGGATTTAGGGGAAGGGAATGAAGTGAACAAGTACAGACCAATTTTTCTGGGGGGGATGGGTTAGCAGGAACTCACAGTAATATTCTTGGATTCCTTGTGTTGTCTCATTACTCTGTACAGTAAATGGAAAAGTCCAGGGGAAAATTAATGTACAGAGAGATCGGGGTGTTCAGGTTCATTGTTCCCCGAAGACGGCAACGCAGGCCAATAGAGTGGTCAAGAAGGCATACGGCATGCTTTCCTTCATCGGACGTGGTATTGAGTACAAGAGTTGGCAGGACATGTTACAGTTGTATAAGACTTTGGTTCGACCACAATTAGCGATTTGTGTACAGTTCTGGTCGCCACATTACCAAAAGGATGTGGATGATTTGGAGGGGGTGGAGAGGAGGTTCACCAGGATGTTGCCTGGTACGGAGGGTGCAAACTATGAAGAAAGGTTGAGTAGGTTAGGATTATTTTCATTAGAAAGACAGAGCTTGAGGGGGGAACCTGACGGAGGTCTACAAAATCATGAGGGGTATAAACAAGGTGGATAGCAAGAAGCTTTTTCCCCAGAGTGGGGAACTCAATTACTAGGGGTCATGAGCTCAAAGTGAGAGGAGGAAAGTTTATGGGAGATGTGCGTGGAAAGTTCTTTACGCAGAGGGTGGTGGGTGCCTGGAACACGTTGCCAGCAGAGGTGTAGACACAGACATGATAATGTCATTTAAGGTGTATTTGGACAGGTACATGGATGGGCAGGGAGCAAAGGGATACAGACCCTTAGAAAATAGATGGCAGGTTTAGACAGCGGATCTCGATCGGCACAGGCTTGGAGGGCCGAAGGGCCTGTTCCTGTGCTGTAATTTTCTTTGTTCTTTGTTCTTTGAATATAGGAATGAAGAGATATGCAAATTTGCATACACTGCTAAATTGGAAGCATAGGAAGCAATTCTTATTTTGAATGATGCTTTGCTGAGATTGTTAATAAAATAGTGAAATCTAAGAAAATGTTGATGGAATTCAATGTTAGGAGTCCTTTGGGAGCAGTTCCCGGTGGAATCATTTCATCATGTTGTTCTGCCATGCCTGTATTCTGCACAGAAATGACCTACTGACTGCAGTTTGGGAACGTTTGGAGGTTCTTCTGAAATACCTGGTGACAGTGAGTTTGAAATGGGTGCAGCCATCACCACTCATTCCAGTTGAGACTGACTATGTTTTAGTCCCTTTTATTGGGCCTTCCTGAGCATACTCTCACCTGCCATCCTTAATTGGATGGTAAATGTGGAGATGACCAAATGCTTACGTGAAGTTCTTCCTTTAGTGGGTTCCAGTCCTGCTGTGGTCACATCATTGAGGTTGTGAAAATGCAGTTAAGTTCAGTCTTTTCTCACTCTTCCCCATCTGCCCATTTTCCCCTCTCTCCTGCTTGCTCTTTCTTGCAAGAACTCTCAAAACTTGCTATTGGAAATGGCTGGACTTTGAATTTTGACTGTTGAATGAAGGTCAAGTGATCTATATTAGTGCTGCCAGACTGAATAAATGCACAGAAAAGACATGCCAGACTTGAAACATTTAAGTCTTTCTCTCTCCTCGGATGAGAGAGACCTGTGTTTTTCCAGCGTTCCATCTTTGTTTGAGATTTCCAAAATCCACAGTATTTTGTCTTCATTCAAATAAGTGATGAATTGGTGACACTAATGTGCTCTTTAAAATTTTATATCACAGTTATTCAATCCTTTTATATTTCAGGCCATGTGTGTATACATCAGGATCTCCAATCAACAACAGAGCATTATTTCCTTGTCAAGAGCCCCCAGAAGCAATGGCAAAATGGCAAGCCTCCGTTTGGGCCCCAAAAGGGTCTTTGGTTCTAATGAGTGGTGAAAATTGCGCTGAACCCAAATGTAATGGAGGTAAAAAAAAGTTGTAAGATTTTTCATTCTCTACATTGCACATGTAATATAAATGAGAGAATGTAGAAAAATTAAATACAAGTAAATATTTTTAAAAAGTGTTAAAGTAGCAAAATGAAAGTAAATTGGGCTTTCTGAACTTTAATCTATTTCAAAGTATTTTTTAGACATATCAGAAGTTGCCATATGTACCCTTCTTCAGAAGGATCTCGGCCCGAAACGTCAGCTTTCCTGCTCCTCTGATGCTGCTTGGCCTGCTGTGTTCATTCAGCTCTAGACTTCGTTATCTCAGATTCTCCAGCATCTGCAGTTCCTACTATCTCTGAATCATTTCCATCCTGCTGTCTGGAAGCTGCTTAAAGCTGAGCTCGATTGTTTGCAATTTTAGCTTTGTATTTTAAACCAAAAGCAAATTTCAATCACATATCTGGTCTGTCATTAAGACCAAATACTTCTACTTCTGTAATGTTGCCCTACACTGATACCATGCTTCAGTTAACCTTTGGAACCCTCATCCTTTTTTTTTCCCACATTTAGCTGTAGTTTGGACCATAAAAGCACACTAATGGCTGATCTTCATTTTCACCTATGCCAACATTCAAGTCTCTACTCTCCATATCTTAGCTCACACAATGTTCTGTTCCCCTTCTTCTTTGCTCATTGACCTAAGTGATTCCCAGTTGGATTATGATTCAACTTTAAAGTTTCAAATTCGTTCATAGCTTTATCTGTTCCTATCCCCCTCCCCAGCCTAACAATAACGTGGCTACCTTTACTGTTCTAATCTGGCCTCTTAAGCATTCTTGATTTTGCAAAATTGTCTAATTATTAGTGTATTTTATTAGGAATATATCTTTTTGCTTGGGGTTGAAATTTAAATGTAATGGAAATGGCTGGTAAACGCATCTGAAATACTGCCATTTCAAAGATGGTTTGTGCTTATTTGATAAGGGCAGAGTTAGAAGTGTCAAAATAATTGAACACTGAACAATTGGTGACACCATTCTGCGTTTGTTAGTAGAGACAAGATGCCTCTAGTTATCTTTCTTAAAGGTTTAAATTGTTCATTATTTTCTGATCAGAGAAAATACTGCAAGCAATGGATAAATAAAGCAAAATTTTAAAGTATCCACATATCCTTCACATCAAAAGACAGTTTAAAATTGAAGGCAATTGTTTTAAACTTCTGAGATAACAAGGTGTAGAGCTTGATGAACACAGCAGGCCAAGCAGCATCATGGGAGCAGGAAAGCTGACGTTTTGGGCCTAGACCCTTCTTCAGATTCTCTCAGATTCTCCAGCATCTGCAGTTCCTACTATCTTGGGTTTAAACTTCTGTCTAGATCATTCCCAGGCTTGCTATGTTGCTATGAAAATATGTTATACCGGGAGCTCAAGATAACACAGTGTGGAACTGCAGGAGCACAACAGGCCAGACAGCATCAGAGGAGCAGAAAAGTAGATGTTTCGGGTTGGAACCCTTCTTCAGAGATTTCTCCACACTGTTTTCTCTGACTCCGGCATGTGCGATTCTTACTACCTAGATCAGGAGCTTCCATTTTGTTTTGAGAAAACAAACACAAAACCCATAGAAATGTTCATGAGCATGGAAACAACTTTGAGCTTGGTAGTTCATGTCTGGAGCTGGAATATTTGGAAACAGAAAGAGAAAATCTGCCAGAAACTGTACAGAAGTTGCAGACCAGAAGCAAAGGGCTACAAGAATCAGGAATATTTTGAGTTAGAGACATTAAACAAGGGTGCAGTGAGGCCTGTGCTTTAGCTAAGTTGTCCACAATGGTGCGGTGTGTAAGAACAGTTGGAGGGTTGTTTAGTTAAAAGTTGTGACACTGTTCCCACTGCCTTGTGCAAAAGTGAAGAAACCTGCAAGATTCTGTAATGTGTAAAGGTTAAAATAAAAATAGAATGTGGAAAGACACAATAGAATAGAATTCTATTCTAAACAGTGTGCAGGCACAGACTCATGGCTGTGTGTGTATGTATATATAAGTCATTAAAGCTGTGAGGACAGACAGGTGAGGAGAGCTGTTAAAGCATATAATATTCCAGCCTTCAGTTAATAGGGGCACAGAATTCAAGAGCAGAGGCGTTTACAATAAAGTTGTGCAGAATGATGGTTAGATTTCAGCCACAATATTGTGCGCAGTTCTTGGCATCACATTATATACATGAAGGGTGTGAATGCATTGGAGAGAGTGCAGAAGATGATTATGAGAATTGTTCAGGGATAAAACTCGTCAGTTTTGTGGAAAGATTGGAGAAGTTGGGAATGTTTTCCTTGTAGGGGAGATAGCTAAGAGAGATTTGATGCAAGGTGTCAAAACCATAGGGGTCTGGACAGAATGGATAAGCAGAAACTATTCGGGCTCAAAAAAGGATTGGAACCAGAGACCACAATTATGAAATTTTTACCAAAGAGGCAAATAAACGTGAAAAAAAAACATTCACACCATGAGCATTTAAAGTCTGGAATGCACAGCCTAGAATTGTCATGGAGACATGTTCAACTAACGTATTCAAGAGGGTATTAGATGACTCTTTATTCATTCATTCATGGGATGAAGGCATCACTGGCTAGGCAGCATTTATTGCCCATTCCTAATTGCCCAGAGGGCAGTTAAGAGTCAACCACATTGCTGTGGATCTGGAGTCGCATTTAGGCCAGACCAGGTGAGGATTGCAATTTCCTTCCCTAAAGGACATTAGGAGTATTAAAATAGAAACAATGTCAGGGTCATTGGAAAAACACAGAAGAGTGGCACTAAATTAAAATGCTTAGAACTGGTACAGACATGATGGGCCAAATAGCCTCTAGCACAGTAACAAATTCTCTGATACTGTGGGAGTCCTCAATATGGCTCAGCATCATACTTTTACAATACTTTCGTGAAGCAGTTTATTTTCTTCTTACAACACTGTACACACATGAAGTTATTGTGTGCCGTTCCACCATTGATGGTCATATCTTTAGCTGCCAGTCTTAAGGTTTGTAATGCTCTCCCAAGCCTGACTGCCTATCTTTATTTCCTCCAGTAAAACTATCTTTAAATAATACCTCTTTTGCTGAGTATTTTTGTTTTCTGCTCGCATGCCCTGATGTGATTCAGTGTCAAAATTTGCTTTATAATATTAATTTGAAGCACTTTGAAACAATTTATCATGTTAAAGATGATACATGCATACATACAAATTGTTGCTCTGCACCAGTTCCCTGTGTCACCAGGGGGTAAGAAGCAAGTTTGCATCATTTTTCATGCGGTGCAATTTCAGATTGGATGAAGCAAAAGTGCTTTGACGAAATCTTTTATTTCAAGTCAATCCGTGCTATTTGAGGCCACCAACTAGGAACAGAAACTTTGTTTTGTAAATATTATGCATTTATATGTCCTGTGTAAAAATGTGTAAAGGAAGTCGCTTAGTCCTACAGAACTTGAATATTGTTGAATAAAGAGTTCTGCTTTTTTTTTTGTCTTACACCCCTCAAAATAAATCTCAAGAATATCAAACTTACTTCCTACCATTGGTGACTCAGGTAGTGTTGCAGAGCAACAATTGGTATATGTACCATCTTTAATATCATTCAAAATAATATTGTAAATTTTGACATTGAACCACTTCAGGAGATCAGAGCAGAAAACAAAGAGCTCAGGCAAAGAGGTATTCTTTACAGATAATCATACTGGAATATTCAAAGGAATATTAATTTATAGAATCATAGAGTTATACAGCACAGAAACAGACCCTTCGGTCCAATAAGTCCATACCGAACATAATTCCAAACTAAACTAGTCCCACAGGCCACCAGTCCAAAAAGCAACCTCTGCCATTACTTTCTGTCTCTTGCCATTAAGCCAATTATGTATCCAATTCGTAAGCTCACCCCGAATCCCATGTAACCTTACTTTACTAATTAGTCTACCATGCAGAACCTTGTCAAAGGTTTTACTAATATCCAAATAAACAATGTGTACTGCTCTGCCATCATCAACCTTTTTGGAAACTTCTCAAAAAAATCAATACATTTTTGAGACACAGTTTTCCTCCCACAAAACCATGCTGACTATCCCTAAACAATTTTTCCCTCTCTAATCATTCATAAATCCTATCTTTTAAAATCACCTCCAACAATTTACCTACAACCTAAGTCAGACTCTTGCGTCTGTAGTACCTTGGTTTCTCCATACAATCTTTCTTAAACATGGGTACAACATTAGCCACCCTCCAGTCATCAAGCACGTCACCTGTAGTTGTTGTGGATGATGCAGATATTTCTGTAAGGGTTCTTGTAATGGCCTCCCTTACTTCCCATGCATTCTGGGATACATTAGCTCAGGTCCTGGAGATTTATCCACCTTTACATTCTCTAAGACCTCCCAAACTTTCTCTTCTGTAATGTGAACTATTTTTAAAACATCATAGTTTATTTCGCTGCATTCTCTAGACTTCATCCCTTCCTCCACAATTAAAACTGACATGAAATATTCATTTAGTATCTCTCCCATCTCCTGGGGTTCAACACAGAAATGACTTCCTTGATCTTTAAGAGGCCGTACTCTCTCTCTAGTTACCCTCTTGCTCTTAATGTATCGGTCAAATCTCTTTGCATTATTCTTAACCTTATCTGTCAATGCTATTCAAATCCCCTCTTTGCCTTCCTGATTTCTCTCTTAAGAATGCCCCTGGACCTCTTTATATTGATTAAGGGATTCGATTGAATCATGTTGTCTATATCTAAAATAAGATGCTCTTTTATTCTTGACTAGAACCTCAACATCTTTATTCATCCATTGTTCCTTAATCTTACCAGCCTTACCCTTCACTCTAACAGGAACAAAATGCCTGTAAACTCTTGTCATCACACTCTTGAAATGCCTCCCACTTGCCAGACGTCCTTTTACCTACGAACAGTCTACTCCAATCAACTTTTGAAACTTCATGTTTCATACCCTTAATGTTTGCATTACTCCAATTAAATACTTTAACTTTTATGGAAGACTTATCCTTTTCTATAACTATTTTGAAACTGGTAGAATTATGTTCGCTAGACTCAGTGTTCCTCTATTTTTACTTCGGTCACTTGCCCTGCCTTATTGCCCAAAAGAAGGTGTAGTTTTGCACCTTCTGTAGTACAGCATCCACATGTTGATTAAAAAAAACTTGAACACGTTTGACAAAATCTTCATCTTTAATAAGTGCTACAAACTAATATCAATTCAGTTTGTAGTTTGATACACTAATATGAGCTAGAAGTCACATATTCACGTGTAGGCCCCTGTCTTTCTGAAACAGAACGAGCAGGCCAATGCATTGCATATATTTGAGTGAACAAAAACTTTGGGGAAAGCCATTCCTGGTGTAGTGATAATGGGAACTGCAGATGCTGGAGAATCCAAGATAATAAAGTGTGAAGCTGGATGAACACAGCAGGCCGAGCAGCATCTCAGGAGCACAAAAGCTGACGTTTCGGGCCTCGACCCTTCATCAGAGAGGGGGATGGGGTGAGGGTTCTGGAATAAATAGGGAGAGAGGGGGAGGCGGACCAAAGATGGAGAGAAAAGAAGATAGGTGGAGAGGAGAGTATAGGTGGGGAGGTAGGGAGGGGATAGGTCAGTCCAGGGAAGACGGACAGGTCAAGGATGAGGTTAGTAGGTAGGAGATGGAGGTGCGGCTTGGGGTGGGAGGAAGGGATGGGTGAGAGGAAGAACAGGTTAGGGAGGCAGAGACAGGCTGGGCTGGTTTTGGGATGCAGTGGGTAGAGGGGAAGAGCTGGGCTGGTTGTGTGGTGCACTGGGGGGAGGGGACGAACTGGGCTGGTTTTGGGATGCGGTTGTGGAAAGGGGAGATTTTGAAGCTGGTGAAGTCCACATTGATACCATTGGGCTGCAGGGTTCCCAAGCGGAATATGAGTTGCTGTTCCTGCAACCTTCGGGTGGCATCATTGTGGCACTGCAGGAGGCCCATGATGGACATGCCATCTAAAGAATGGGAGATGCAGTTGTTTATTGCGAACCGAGCAGAGGTGTTCTGCAAAGCAGTCCCCAAGCCTCCACTTGGTTTCCCCAATGTAGAGGAAGCCACACGGGGTACAATGGATGCAGTGTACCACATTGGCAGATGTGCAGGTGAACCTCTGCTTAATATGGAAAGTCATCTTGGGGCCTGGGATAGGGGTGAGGGAGGAGGTGTGGGGGCAAGTGTAGCATTTCCTGCAGTTACAGGGGAAGGTGCCGGGTGTGGTGGGGTTGGAGGGTGTGGTGGGGTTGGAGGGTGTGGTGTGGTCTCTCCGGAAAGCAGACAAGGGTGGGGATGGAAAAATGTCTTGGGTGGTGGGGTCGGATTGTAGATGGTGGAAGTGTCAGAGGATGATGCGTTGTATCCGGAGGTTGGTGGGGTGGTGCGTGAGAACGAGGGGGATCCTCTTGGGGTGGTTGTGGCGGGGGCGGGGTGTGAGGGATGTGTTGCGGGAAATGTGGGAGATGCGGTCAAGGGCGTTCTCGACCACTGTGGGGGGAAAGTTGCGGTCCTTGAAGGACTCCCACAGCTACCTAGAATACACCTCCTCCCACCCACCCTCCTGCAAAAATTCCATCCCCTATTCCCAATTCCTCCGCCTCCGCTGCATCTGCTCCCACGATGAGGCATTTCACTCCCGCACATCCCAGATGTCCAAGTTCTTCAAGGACCGCAACTTGCCCCCCACAGTGGTCGAGAACGCCCTTGACCGGGTCTCCCGCATTTCCCGCAACACATCCCTCACACCTGCCCCCGCCACAACCGCCCCAAGAGGATCTCCCTCGTTCTCACACACCAACCCATCAACCTCCGGATACAACGCATCATCCTCCGACACTTCCACCATCTACAATCCGACCCCACCACCCAAGACATTTTTCCCATCCCCACCCTTGTCTGCTTTCCGGAGAGACCGCTCTCTCCGTGACTCCCTTGTTCGCTCCACACTGCCCTCCAACCCCACCACACCTGGCACCTTACCCTGCAACCGCAGGAAATGCTACACTTGCCCCCACACCTCTTCCCTCACCCCATCCCAGGCCCCAAGATGACCTTCCATATTAAGCAAAGGTTCACCTGCACATCTGCCAATGTGGTATACTGTATCCATTGTACCCAGTGTGGCTTCCTCTACATTGGGGAAACCAAGCGGAGGCTTGGGGACCGCTTTGCAGAACACCTCTGCTCCGTTCGCAATAAACAACTGCACCTCCCAGTCGTGAACCATTTCAACTCCCCCTCCCAATCTTTAGATGACATGCCCATCATGGGCCTCCTGCAGTGCACAATGATGCCACCCGAAGGTTGCAGGAACAGCAACTCATATTCCGCTTGGGAACCCTGCAGCTCAATGGTATCAATGTGGACTTCACCAGCTTCAAAATCTCCCCTTCCCCCACTGCATCCCAAAACCTGCCCAGTTCGCCCCCTCCCCCCACTACACCACACAACCAGCCCAGCTCTTCTCCTCCCCCCACTGCATCCCAAAACCAGTCCAGCCTGTCTCTGCCTCCCTAACCTGTTCTTCCTCTCACCCATCCCTTCCTCCCACCCCAAGCCGCACCTCCATTTCCTACCTACTAACCTCATCCCACCTCCTTGACCTATCCCCTCCCTACCACCCAACCTATACTCTCCTCTCCACCTTTCTTCTTTTCTCACCATATTCGGTCACCTCCCCCTCTTTCCCTATTTATTCCAGAACCCTCACCCCATCCCCCTCTCTGATGAAGGGTCTAGGCCCGAAACGTCAGCTTTTGTGCTCCTGAGATGCTGCTTGGCCTGCTGTGTTCATCCAGCTTCACACTTTATCATCCATTCCTGGTGTACATCCCTTTGCATTGTCTGGGTCACTTGATCTGCACCACCTGCCTAACAAGGTGTAGAGCTGAATGAGCACAGCAGGCCAAGCAGCGTCAGAGGAGCAGGAAGGCTGACGTTTCGGGCCTGGAACCTTCTTCAGAAAACCCCTCTTATTCTCCTCTCTTTTCTGAAGAAGGGTCTAGGCCCAAAACGTCAGCCTTCCTGCACCTCTGATGCTGCTTGGCCTGCTGTGTTCATCCAGCTCTACACCTTGTTATCTCAGATTCTCCAGTGTCTGCAATTCCTACTATATCTGCACCACTGACCTGCCTGGTTTTAATTTAAATTGGTGTCTGACTGTTAACTGTTCCATAATGGCAATGCCTCTACCCATCTGAGTCCACTTCCCAACAAATCAATAGCCTCTTTTCATGCAGAATAGATTGTTGTTTCCTTTGAGATTTGGTTTTAATGAAATTCTTTCCTGGTGAGTGCAGTATGAAAACCTTCAGCAGCATATTTTTTCTTCAAGTAATGTTCAAAAAATATAGATTAACAATATGTATGACCTAAGTATGAGGTTGTCACTTTGAAATTCAGACAATACATACTGTTGGGATTTATTCAAATAACTTGTGTGTTATGAAAATGTATAAATTGTTTGATGAAACAATATCTTCTGCATACGGCGGATCATCTATAACACTAAAATAGTGAATACTCTCACAGTCGAAGGAGGTATTAGGTGGGCATTGTTATTTTCGCAAACAGATTTTTAGCCAATATTTGGCTGCCTGAAAATTTTCCATTTCAAGTGGTACCTTTTGAATTTATTCCAAGTAATTATTGCAACATTTTTGCTTTAGAATCTCTCTTCAAACTGTTAAAGGAAACCATAGATTTAGAATTGAAGTGGAATTTAGTTATCTATTATTTTATATAACACTGAACATGGCCTTGTTTTTTCAGACAGAAGTATAGTTTTATATTGTTTATAAACTGTGGTTTCCTTGGCTTCGAAGAATTGGCTCAAGCAAACTTACAGAATAAATTGTAAATTAGAGTTTTGTGAATATGAGTGCTACATTGATATATGATGTCTTTGCTCTGTCACAAATTTATAATTTTGTACTACTGCCTCGATGCTCAAAATAATTGTACTGGCTGGGGCCTCTATAGATTTACTATCTGGTCTTTTTCAGTCTTAAGCAATAATAATGCTGATTAGGAATCCATGTGTGAATTGCTAAATTATCTTCTCCCGTATTTAATGCAATATCTCTCTCTACTTTGCCTCATTCTGCATCTCTTATTCTCCTCCCTTTGTTTGTTTCATTTCACTACACAGCAGTTGATTACTGCTAGTTTGGGGATTCATTTACATCCATTTAAGCAGCAGAATGAAAGAGGCGGGCTATCCCACCATCCGTACAATAAATGGAAAAAAACGGTTTTGGTTCTTTATGATCTTGTGTTCTGTATTGAACTGGAGAGACACTGTTTAGTGGTATTGTAGAACTTAATGACAATTGTTCTCTAATTATCTCTTGCAGAAAGATAATACAAAATTTTAGAGATTTAATTTGCAGTAGAGGAAAAGTTATATTTCCTGATGGCTGTTTAAAAATTAGGATTCAGTCTTTTGGTACAGAGATGAGAATTTCTTTTCTCTGAGGGTTATGCAGCTTTGTAATTGTCTGCCTCAGAAAATCAACTTATGAGAAAACAAATTAGATCAAATAGATTTAGCCTCTGCTGTTTGAGGAAACGTTCACATCGTATTAGGCAAGGTAATTTTCTCAACATTGAACCTGCATCATTGGTGATAAAGTATAGCTTGAGTGCTATTCAGATTATGGTTTATATGACAATCAAATTCAGTAAATGCCTTATGTTAGGAAATAACAAGTCATAGGATATTAATCTGAATTTACTGGAAAGCTCAAAATCAATCATCATTCAACTATTTTGGAACATCCTGTTTTCCTCATGGAAGTGTACACACTTCAGTCAAAGTGAATGCTAGAACCAAATGCACTATAGATTATTCCGTTGTAAGGTATGTCAACAGAAAGTAAAATGTGTTTAATGCCTCACAGTGTTAGTTTACAAACACTGCACATCAAAATGTTGTGATGTTAGTTTGCATTGTAAATGGGCCCTTTTCTGTTTGGCAGGATGTGACGAGTAGGAAGCTTCAGGGGTGGAGCCTCAACTTATTATCATTTTTTTAAATAATTGGATGAGGCATGCAAAGAAGCTAAATTTTCAGATGACACAAAGATAGGTAGGGGAAAATATGTTATGAAGAGGAAATATGGTTACAGACTGGCATAAATAGGTTGAGTGAGTGGGGAAAAAGTAGCAGATTGACTACAATGTAGGAAAATGTGAAGTAGTTCATGTTGGCAGGAAGAACAAAAGAGCACAGTATTATCTAAACAGAGAATGCCTGCAGAATTCTGCAGTGCAGGGAGATCTACATGTCCTAGTACGTTAAGAAGGCTAATGGAATACTAACTTTTTATTACAATAGGAATTGAACATAAAAGTAAGGATGTTGTCCTTTAGTTCTGCAGGGCATTGTTAAGACCACATGCAAAAACCATGTGCATTTTGGTCTCCTTATTTAAGGAAATCGGTAAATAAATTGAAGGTGGTTTAGAGGGTGTTCGCTAGACTGATGCATGTAATGAATGGGCTGTTCTCCTGAGAAAGGTTTGATAGTGTGGGTTTGTTTTCACTGGAGTTTTAAAGAATGAGTGGTAACTTGATTGAGGTATGAAAGATCCTGAATGGCCTTGACGTGGTGGATGAGGAAATTACATTTCCTCTTGTGGGTGAACTAGAGGACGTTGTTTAAAAATTAAGGTTCACTCTTAGAACAGAGATGAGAAGAATTTCTTTTCTCTGAGGGAAATGCAACTTCGTAATTGTCTGCCTCAAAGACATTAGAGGTGGAGACATTGAATCTTTGTAAGACAGTGTAGATAGAGTTTTGATGAACAGAAGAATTATTAATTTATTGGCTAGATGAAAATGTTGAATTGAAACACAGAGATCAGATTTTATGAAATGATGAAGCAAGCTTGCAGGGTTGAATGACAGCCACCTGTTCCTAATTTCCATGTTTGTTTATAAAGGATTTCTTGCGCAACAAGTTCTTGACACAAGCTGTGTAAAAAGTTAAGAGGATAGATGTTTCTCCAGAGGAGTCAATGATATGTGAGTAACACAAGCCACTCTTGTAGCCAGATACTTTCTGATGTTTGATTATAGATTTCTACAAAGCTGGTGCCATTCAACTGCTTCCTAGCAGGAGATGTTCTTCTTTGGACTATTGAGCTTGTTAATGCCCAGCTTTGAACCTGATAAAGCTTTGATTTCTCAGTTAAAAACCAAAAGAACTGCAGATGCTGTAAATCAGGAACAAAAACAAAGTAGCCGGAAAAGCTCAGCAGGTCTGGCAGCATTTGTGGAGGAGAAAACAGTTAACGTTTCGCGTCTGGTGACCCTTCCTCAGAACAGAGCTTTTCCAGCAACTTTGTTCTAATTTCTCAGTTTCCCAACTAGCAGTAACACCAAATGATTTACAACCCTGCTGTCTCTCCTCTTCAGTGACAATGATGTACTGCTGTTTACGAATGATTTTAAGGCAACAATAACAATTTAAACTTTTTATAACCCATTGAACATAATAAAACATCTCAAAGTGCTTCAAAGGAGCATTATAAAACATAATAGGACATTGATCCACATGAGGAAATTTGATGAGCTAAAATCCTTGAACTCACTCCTTAATGGCTTTATGGGTTGATCTATGCCAAATGGAATACAGTAGTTCAAGAAGGCAGTTCACCACAGCTTTCTCAAGGGCTATGACGGATGGGCACTAAATGCTGACTCAGTCTGTGATGCCCACAAATAGACAATTTTGGCATCAATATGAAATCAAAAGATCTTCCTAGGATCAAATGCAAAACCAGTGATGCAAACAGACTTAATTTCAGACTATTGCCAGGAAAAAAGATGGATTCTGCATTCTTGTGTTCCTTAAAACAGTGTTATCATCCTCATACTAGACTGGTAAGTAGTGTACGTTTAATTTACTTGAAGATCACAAACAGGTTTACTTAACAGATAAACTGATAATTTGGAATTACAGAGAAACTTGTGTGCAGATCTTCAGTCTAACATGATGCCATCCAGACTCTTGGTTCATTAGCATACACAACTCTTAAAACCGTAACTTGACATCCCCTCATATCCAAAATAAAATTAAACATGCTAAGAGTGAAAATATATATGTTACGTTACTATCAAAATTGTTTGCGTGGGAACAAGCTTTGTAACATTTTCAGTTTTAGTAGTCTATATAACATACATGTGTGGCATGTTTTTGGATCTCAAGGTTTAACTTTCTGGAGATCTAGACTTTATACTTTGTTCTCAACTTGTCTGTGTATTGGCCTCTTGTATGGTGTTGATTGTTTAGCTTTTGTTATGATGATTTACCACACATTTAGTATTTATGTGCATCTTTGTGTGTGTTCTGTATACAGTACAATTCAGCTTCTGAATTGGCTTCTGATTCTCTTCAACCTTGCTCAATTAGATATTGTGACTTTGTAAATCCAGACATAAAGCACACATCAGATACCTCTCTGGTTTACCACATTCCTTGGGCACACTGTACAAATCTGATTTTTTCTCCTACACATGAATTAGGCAGTTCCTTACCTAAATGTTGATCACGTGGCATCATTATTCATCCATGCTTTTCGAGCAGATTGTCTTGTATTTCTGAGAACTTAGGTGGTAGCTTGACAGGGTGATCCTAACTTGCCTTCCAAATATGATGGAGATAATGGGAACTGCAGATGCTGGAGAATCTGAGATAACAAATTGTGGAGCTGGATGAACACAGCAGGCCAAGCAGCATCTTAGGAGCACAAAAGCTGACGTTTCGGGTCTAGACCCTTCATCATAAAAGTTTTCTCTAGGCTCGAAACGTCAACTTTTGTGTTCCTAAGATGTTGCTTGGCCTGCTGTGTTCATCCAGCTCCACACTTTGTTATCTCTTCCAATATGATTTCTGGTGAAAGTAAACCCATGTTCTCAAGTGTAATTCTTAGATGCAGTTTAGCAATACAAAGATCATTTGGTTTTGTCACCCTGATTTAACAATGCAAGTCATTGGGGAAACAGCTGGATTGAAGTGGTGTGATGAAATGTTTATGACACTTTGCACGTCCCCAGAATCTGGTTGTAAATTATGGCTCATCGTCAGATAGGATCTCATTAGTTATATCCAAGGGACTGAGAATTGTGCTCATTTTGGCCTACCTTGGATCCACTTAGTGTCCTTTAATCGTATGACAACTGGAAATTTAGAAAAGTAGTTGGTGACTAGGACAAAATTATTGCTATATATAGTGAATAAATTTGTTACACCTTTAGTCCATGTCCAACTTTTTGTTGCTGTAATTTGGTCACACTGACTCTGTTATGATCCCAGCTGATATAAACACTGGCCAAGTTAGATCCTGGACTGAAATCTGGCTTGATGGACCATATTTTGTGTTTGATTTTAACAAAATGGTCCTTCACTGAACCACAAACATGGAATTCTGAGATATGATTTGAACAATAAAACAAACTCATAACACACAAAAAATGCAAATCATAATAGAATAAACCCAGCTTTACATATAATAAGCTTAAATATGTTAAACACATAGTTGAATACAATGCCATTAATCACAACAGCACCCCATTACAGTACTCATGCTAGAAAGAATTCCCTTCTCTAGCAAATCTAAATGGCTTGGCCTAATTATAGATTAAATTTCTAATGTTGCAATTTTGATGGCCTGTTCCTTGAATTTTCTCAGCTTCAAATAACTCCTTTGGAATTTTTACTAAATACTACTGGTTTGGAACTTTAAAACTGATTTTTTTTACACATACGTAACTTATTTCCCAACAGTTCGAAAATACATCCCTTTCTCAAGAGCATCTGCTGAACTCGTCCTCACCCTCAACAACTTTTCTTTTGACTCCTCCCACTTCCTACAGACTAAGGGGGTGGCCATGGGCACCCGCATGGGCCCCAGCTATGCCTGCCTCTTTGTAGGTTACGTGGAACAGTCCCTCTTCCGCACCTACACAGGCCCCAAACCCCACCTCTTCCTCCGGTACATTGATGACTGTATCGGCGCCGCGTCTTGCTCCCCAGTGGAGCTCGAACAGTTCATCCACTTCACCAACACCTTCCACCTCAACCTTCAGTTCACCTGGGCCATCTCCAGCACATCCCTCACCTTCCTGGACCTCTCAGTCTCATTCTCAGGCAACCAGCTTGTAACTGATGTCCATTTCAAGCCCACCGACTCCCACAGCTACCTAGAATACACCTCCTCCCACCCACCCTCCTGCAAAAATTCCATTCCCTATTCCCAATTCCTCCGCCTCCGCCGCATCTGCTCCCACGACAAGACATTCCACTCCTGCACATCCCAGATGTCCAAGTTCTTCAAGGACCGCAACTTTCCCCCCACAGTGATCGAAAACACCCTTGACCGCGTCTCCCGTATTTCCCGCAACACATCCCTCACACCCCGCCCCCGCCACAACCGCCCTAAGAGGATCCCCCTCGTTCTCTCACACCACCCTACCAACCTCCGGATACAACGCATCATCCTCCGATACTTTCGCCATTTACAATCCGACCCCACCACCCAAGATATTTTTCCATCCCCACCCCTGTCTGCTTTCCGGAGAGACCACTCTCTCCATGATCCCTTGTTCGCTCCACACTGCCCTCCAACCCCACCACACCCGGCACCTTCCCCTGCAACCGCAGGAAATGCTACACTTGCCCCCACACCTCCTCCCTCGCCCCTATCCCAGGCCCCAAGATGACATTCCACATTCAGCAGAGGCTCACCTGCACATCTGCCAATGTGGTATACTGCATCCACTGTACCCGGTGTGGCTTCCTCTACATTGGGGAAACCAAGCGGAGGCTTGGAGACCGCTTTGCAGAACACCTCCGCTCAGTTTGCAACAAACAACTGCACCTCCCAGTCGCAAACCATTTCCACTCCCCCTCCCATTCTCTAGATGACATGTCCATCATGGGCCTCCTGCACTGCCACAATGATGCCACCCGAAGGTTGCAGGAACAGCAACTCATATTCCGCCTGGGAACCCTGCAGCCCAATGGTATCAATGTGGACTTCACCAGTTTCAAAATCTCCCCTTCCCCTACTGCATCCCTAAACCAGCCCAGTTCGTCCCCTCCCCCCACTGCACCACACAACCAGCCCAGCTCTTCCCCCCCACCCACTGCACCCCAAAACCAGTCCAACCTGTCTCTGCCTCCCTAACCTGTTCTTCCTCTCACCCATCCCTTCCTCCCACCCCAAGCCGCACCCCCATCTACCTACTAACTTCATCCCACCTCCTTGACCTGTCCGTCTTCCCTGGACTGACCTATCCCCTCCCTACCTCCCCACCTATACTCTCTCCACCTATCTTCTTTACTCTCCATCTTCGGTCCGCCTCCCCCTGTCTCCCTATTTATTCCAGTTCCCTCTCCCCATCCCCCTCTCTGATGAAGGGTCTAGGCCCGAAACGTCGGCTTTTGTGCTCCTGAGATGCTGCTTGGCCTGCTGTGTTCATCCAGCCTCACATTTTATTATCTTGGAATTCTCCAGCATCTGCAGTTCCCATTATCTCTGTATCCATTGTACTGGCTCACAGCGGTTCCCAAGTGACTCCACCTTTTATATCAGCTTCCATGAGGAACCTTGTTAAAGGCCTTGCCGATCCATATTAACAACATCTAGCATCCTGCCCTCAATTGCCTTTGTCACTTCCTCAAAAGATTCAATCAATTTTGTGAGACAAGACCTTCCCTGCACAAAGCCATGCTGCCTATTGCAAATAAGTCCAAATGTTTTCAAATGTAAGAAAATACAATCACTACTACTGACATAAAGCTGACTGGCCTGTAATTTCTGGAATTATTCCTGTTTTCCTGTTTAAACACAAGAACAATGTTGGCTGTTCTCCTTGCCTAGAGTATACAAAGATTTCATACAAGGCTCAAGCAATTTCATCACCTGCCTCTTAGCATTCTGGGATAGAATGCCTACTTTAATGCTTTAATATACCCAACAATTTTTTCTGTTGACTTTCCACAGAATATCACCCTCCCCATCCCTGCAGCTGAGACTGACCACCTACCGTGTCCTTCTCCTTTGTGAATACTGACGCAAAGTACTCATTAAGGACCTTACCCACCTGTTCTGGCTCTGTGCACAAATTCCCTCCTTTGCCCTTGAGTGGACCTACCCTTTCCTTAGCTATTGTCTTGCTCCTTATGTATATATAACACACCTTGGGATTTTATTTAATCCTGTTTGCCAAGACATTTCATGGCTCCATTTTGCCCTCCTAGTTCCTTATTTGAATTGTTCCTGCTGTCTTTGTATTCTTCAGGGCTCTGTCTGTCTTTAGTTTCCTAAATCTTATGTATGCCTCCTTTTGCTTTTTAACAAAGCACCACCAATTTCTCTTGTCATCCTAGGTTTATAGATTTTGCAGTCCTTACCTTTTATTTTCACTGGAATATGCTGGTCCTGAACTCTGATCATTAGGCCTTCAAAAGATTCCTACATGTCAGATGTGGATTTACCCTGAAATAGCCGTTCCCCCAATCTACATTCCACAATTTCACCTATTGATCAAGTAATTCTGGTCTTCCATGGACCAGACAGTGGAATTGTGGATTCAGTACCTCGCATGTCTTGTGTACCACACGTTATTGCCAATATACCTTTTGTTACATGTGTGCTATGTTATCAAAGGATGATTGTCTTGATACCTCAGATGCTGATAGTACAATCTGGCAGCCAGAGAATGAAGACACATTGCTGTCTAGAATATTCGACATTGGTTTGCTTGCCTCAAGAAAGAGTAGTTGGGCATTCTCCCCCTTGAAATATGCTGTATATGCTCACATTGCAACGGTTGTTGAGTAAGTAGAATTCCTTTTAGTTGTGGTACCTCATAAAGGTGATGTGATTATTTACACTTTATACTGCGAATCCTCACAATCTTCACAAAACCACATGCTTGCTCTTACTGCTTCTGTCTGGCAAGAATAAATAAAATATATTCAGTTATTTTGGAGCCATAGTGACCTTCATTATGCAGCAGTAGATGGTAAACTGGGCAATATTATGAATATTGCCTGTTCCAGCCTGAAAAAAGCTAGGTGCATAACGAATTCATGATCATGGTCACCTTCACAGCTACTTGTGTTGCTGTACTCTGCTTGCTGAGCTCGCAATTGTGGGTGCAGTAGGTGGAAGGGAGGAGAGAAAGTCATTTAGAGGGAGGATATTTCAACTCACGGGAAGAGTTCTCCTACTTGACCCTCAGTGATGAACTGTTTGTAAGGTGTCCTCATGGTGGAACTGAGAACCAGTTGCCAGAAGCAACCTTTCTTATGTTCAAGATTTTGTTCTCTACAAACAAAAAAAAATCCAAGCATGTCACCTTTTTCAAATAAGCAAAACTTGGAGGATTACTCTTCCCTAGTGTATTCTCCATGGCATTGCCTTGGTAATCAGAGCCCACTTGTGAACCAGTTCGCACCCGTTTTCTCATGCTGAATGAATTGTTGTTCCCTTTAAAATTTGCTATTCTTGCCTTTATCCTGATGTATGCAAGATATTTTTAGATCATTTCTAAATGCTTCCCTGATTTCAATAAAATGCAAGAAAATCAGATTGTGCAATTTTGAAATGTTAATGGTCCTGTCTTATAACTAATAGAATGTAACAACCTGCAGTCAGGTCTGCTGTCACGCGAAGGTTGAGTTCCTGTGCAACATTGTGTTATAGAAAATCACGCTATTAGAAATAATGGGACCTATGGGAAAAGCCGCGTTAGGGCTAAACCACCAAAAAGAAATCACTTAAAATTGCTCAAAAATCACTGAAAAGCCTAACGCATAGGATAGCACAGTTTGAATAAATGTTTAATTCATATGTAATAACAAAATAAATTTAATACCTTTCTTTGAAAAAATGTCAAGATGACTTGATGGGGGCTGGTTTTGAGGTTGCTTTGTTAATAACTCAGGGGTTAAGGGTCATTATCATCATAGTCGTCGTTGTCGTCTCCTCCTCCTCTTCCATCACCGCCACTGCCACCACCACCAGTTGTGATTGCAGTGTTAGGGAGAAAAATGGTTAAGTGCTTGGCTATGGTTCATTGTTGTCTGACTGTTTCTTGGGGGTTAGCTTAAAAAAAGACATGCAGTTTTTGCTGCTTTGACCTTCGTCTTCTTTCACAAAGAAGCTGTTCATAGGGTGCCAAACAAGATTTTATTCCACAAAATGCTATCCTTCTGCATTGTAGTCGTTGTCCTCTAAGAGCTGCAACCGAATCTCGATTTCCCTCAGGGTAGATGATGAAACAGAAGTGGAAAGTTCTCATGGTGCTGCATCCTGGACTTCTTCTTCTTCATCACCAGCTTCCACTTCCCCCTCAGCAACAAGTTGTTGAAGATCAGCTGTAGAAAGATTTTCAAAGTGGGACTCAAAAAGATCTTCAACACCCTCACTTTCGACTCCTTCAATTCCAGCATGCTTTGCAAGATCAACGCAATGTTCTTTGGTTCTTGGGGGCTCCTGTAAATGGATCAAAGGTTTTAAGATCTTGAAAAAAATCTGGGAGAAGCTGCTGCCAAACTGCATGCTCACAGTCCTTACTGACATCACTCCAGATCTCCACGATAATGTCAATTGCATTCTTCTTTGAAGAACACTGTCCTTATCCCCCTTAGTGGCTGCAATTAGCCTCTTAAATGTGTGCCTTAAATAATAAGCTTAAAAAGTTGCCTATTACACCCTGGTCCGTGGGTTGAAGGGGAGAGGTTGTGTTTGGGATTAGAAATAGCACTTTGATGTTTTCAGACTCTCATCAATGGTGTGAGGATGGCTCAACGCATTATTTAGAATGAGGAGAACACTGAAATCAATTTTTTTTCCAGCAATACTTTCGCAAAAAAACCTGCCTAAACTTCTCCAATAAGGTCAGAAAAAAATTGCCCTGTCATCCAACCTCTTTTAGCTTGACCTAAAGTAGACACCTAGAGTAGACTTAAGGTAACCTTTCAAGGCTTACAGGTTGGCAGCGTGGTACACCACCACAGGTTTAAGCTTTAAGTCTTTACTTACATTGACGTCCAGCAGCTCAGTCATATGATGATTTGCCAACTTGAAGCCTGGACCGTGTGCTTTGTTCATAGAAATGTCAGTTATTGATGGCATTCACTTCTGTATAAACCTGTGTCATCCAAATTGAAAGTTTGATCTTAGCGGTAGCCTTCTTCGTCCATTAGTTTTTTTTACTGTGGGAGGAAATGCCATTGCATGGTCCTGACTGCACCGGCAGCTGTTTAAACATTATGAGGACATGCAATAAAGGTTTGCTGTAAGACGACAATTTCTAATGGTTCTTTATTTTATGAAAAGCATACCAGTTCTTAAAACCATTAAACTAGCCACTGCTAGCACTAAAGGCAGGCGCATCTGCAAGATTTTCAGCTTTTTTTGTTAGACCTTCATAAATTGATAAGGCTTTCTGTTTTATGGTGAGAAAGGTGGTTCCAGATTGCTATTTAGTTTGATCTTCTATACTCACACTTAATAGCCGCTCCATCTCTTCAAGTTCCTTTGTCTGTGACTTCACAGATTTGCTAGCATTTAGACTTGTTCCAGCAATATAGCTTGCTTTAATCTTTTCTGCATTGTCTCTAATGGTACATTAGGGAGACTCCTTTATTCCTGTTACGTGAACTGTATCACATGATCTCTCATTATGCTCAAAAATGCTTTAACATGTAGCTTCTGTTCCAGTATTATAGTCTTTCTTTTACATTCACCGTCCACAATTTTATCACCAGAAGACTTCTTGCTAAAATTCTTGTCACTTTGTCCTCGCATTTTTATCGGTAACACAGCAGAATTTGCAAAAGAAAACCCCGAAAATCACAGAGCCACTCACAACAAGTGCTTTAAGACAAAGTCTGTGAAATAATCACATGATGCTGGTGCAGAGACTCTTTTGGCACTAACATTGTACATATTTAGGACAAAGCCTGCAAAATGATCATGTGATGTTAATGCATACTCCTGCACACCGATGGAATCGCTTTGTAGCCAACACATTTGCATTTTAGAAACAGTGTTCACCTATTCATCAGTTGCGTTATAACAGAACTGACTGTACTTGTACTTATTTGATCCACAGCATAATATTTGAATTCTTTAACCTTCTGGTAAATCTTGTTTTGGTTTAGACTATTGACAAGATGAGATAAATCGTTTTGGGTTTTTCATCAGAACTATTAGAAATTGTTGTCTTATAGCAAATTATTATTTGTGTGTCCTCATAACATTTAAAAAACATGCTTTTATGTTTAGCATTGTGTAATTTATAAGGACAGAGAAACTCATATTGCCAAGAGGTGTTTTAAGTATAATGATTGTGTTTCTGAGACCAACCAAAGGGAGATCAAAAATTGATAAAGGAGAAAATACATTATGATACTGAACTAGGAAAAAATAAAAAAAACTAGGTTGTAAGTGCATCAATATTTATGTAAAAAGACCAAGCAAATTTGGGTCTACAGGAAGTTCAGACAGTTGAAATTATAATTGGAAATACGGGAGAAACATTGAACAGTAGTCTTGTGTCAGCCTTCAACAAAATGAAACATAAAAGTGATACCAGAATTAGTGGGTAACCAAGGATCAAATGAGACTGACAAACTTTAGGCAACTGATTATAATAAAGAAGTATAAGAGAAATTAATGGGACTGAAAACTTATTCCCCTTGATGTGATAGTCTCTGGCCTAGAATTGCAAAATAGATGGCAGCAGATATAATTGATTGATTGTGATTCTCAAATTTTTAGTATTCTGGAAAGGTCAAAATTTGGAAAATAGTGAATGTACTATGGTTATTTGAAAAAGCAGGGGAAGAGAGAAAACCACAAACCACATGAAACGTAGCCTAACATCAGACACTGGGGAAATGCAGCATTTCATTGTTAATTAAACGGCATTTAGAAATCATATGATGAGGCAGCATCTTGATTTTCTCATGAAGGGAAAATCATAATTGACAACTTGGCTTTTGTTGTGGTTTTAATCAGCAGGATAGTTAAAGGGTACACTGTTCGACCACAAGATATCGGAGTAGAATTCGACCATCAGGCCCAATTAGAGTGCTCTGTTAATGGAATAGAGGTGATATGTTTCTCAATCCTATTCACCTGCCTTCTCCCAATAATCCTTGATTCTCTTACTAATAAAGAATCTGTCGATCTATCTCTGTTTTAAATACATGCAATGATTTGGCCTCCAGAGCTGCCTTCAGCAGCGAGTTCCACAGATTCACCCTCTGCCTGAAAAAATTCCTCTTCATCTCATTTCTAGAGAGTCACCCCTTCTCTCTGAGACTGTCATTTGGGTCCGAGTCTCTCTTACTCGTGGAAACAACGTTTCCATGTTTGCTGTATCCAGACTTCTCATTATTCTGTAAGTTTCAGTGGGATTCCCTCTCATCCTCTAAACTCCATTGAGTACAGACCCAGAATCCTCCTCATATGACAAGCCCTTCATTCCTGTAATTATTCACATGAAACTCCTCTGTACTGCTTCCAAGGCCAGCACATCATTCCTTAGAAACAGGGTTCAAAACTGCTTTCAATATTCCAAATGCTGTCTGACCAGAGCCTGGTATAGCATTAGCAGTATATTCCTGCACTTGTATTCTAGTCCTCTCAAAATGAATACTAGCATTGCATTTACCTTCCTAACTGCCAAATGAATCAGCAGGTTAACCTGAGTATTCTGAACTAGAATTGCTAAGCCTTTTGTACTTTGGATTTTTGAAGCTGTCCCAGTTAGAAAATAGTCTATGCCTTTATTCTACCTACCAAAGTGCATGACTTCACACCTTCTCACATTGTATTCCAATTGCCACTTCTTTGCCAATTCCTCTAGCTTGCCCAAGAATTTTTGCAGTCTCCTGCTTCCTCAACACCACCTGACCCTTCACTTATTTTTGTGTCATCTTCAAATTTCACAAAAATGCCCTTAGTTCCTATCAAGAAATCATTAATGTATAACATGAATATTTGTGGGTCCTACACTGACCCCTGTGGAACTCCATTAGTCACTGGCTGCCATACCTAAAGAGATGCTTTATCTCACTCTCTGCTTCTGCAGTCAGCCAATCCTCTATCCATGCTAGTATCTTGCTCCTAACACCATCTTATTTAGCAGCCTCCTGTGCGGCACCTTGTCAAAGGCTTTCTGGAATCCAGATACATCACATCCACAGGTTCTCCTTTGTCTAACTTGCTCACTACCTCATCAAAGAATCCTACAGATTTGTCAGGAATGATCATCCATTGATAAAGCTGTGCTGACTCAGCCCTATTTTACCCCGCATTTCAAAGTACTCCATACTCTCGTTCTTAATAACATAGACAGAGACTGCAGAAGTGTTAAGAGCTTGGATGGAGAGAAATTTAAATATGTACAAGGAAATTATCTGTTTCAGTGTGTGGATGTACCTGCTAGAGAGACTTGACCTACTCTTGGAAAGTAAAGCAGGGCAGGTGGCTGAGGTGACAGTGGGCTAGCAATTAAGTATATCAGTTTCAAAATAGTGACAACAAAGGATGGACTGGATCTAAAAGTTATAAATTAGAGGAAGGCCAATTTTAACTGTATTAGGCAACAACTTTCAAAAGTTGACCTGGAGCAGATAGTTGCAGGTAAAGGGACAGCTGGAAAGTGGGAAGCCTTCAGAAATGAGATAACAAGAGTCCAGAGACAGTATCAGAGATAATGGGAACTGCAGATGCTGGAGATTCCACGATAATAAAATGTGAGGCTGGATGAACACAGCAGGCCAAGCAGCATCTCAGGAGCACAAAAGCTGACGTTTCGGGCCTAGACCCTTCATCAGAGGCTCTGATGAAGGGTCTAGGCCCGAAATGTCAGCTTTTGTGCTCCTGAGATGCTGCTTGGCCTGCTGTGTTCATCCAGCCTCACATTTTATTATCCAGAGACAGTATGTTCCTGTTAGGGTGAAGGGCTAGGCTGCTAGGTGTAGGGAATGCTGGATGTCTAGAGAAATGGAGATTTTGATCAAGAAAAAGAAGGAAGCATATGTCAAATATAGACAACAGGGATTGAGTGAATCCCAAGAAGAGTATTAAGGCAGTACAAGTATACTTAAGGGGGAAATCAGGAGGACAAAAGGGCACATGAGATAGCTTTGGCAAATGGGGGATTTTACACATACATTAGGACAGAAGAGTGAATAAGGCCCCTTAAATATCTGCGAGGCTGCATATGTGTGGAACCGTAGGAGATAGGGGAGATACTAACAGTATTTTTCATCAGTGTTTACCGTGGAGAAGAATATCGAAGCCAGAGAACTTGGGGAAAAATAAATAGTGACACCTTGAAAAATGTCCATATTACTGAGGAGGTGGCGCTGGATGTCTTAAAATGCTTAGAGCTGGATAAATCCCTGGAACCTGATCAGGTGTACCTTAGAACTCTGTGGGAACCTAGGGAAATGATTGCTTGGCCCCTTGCTGAGATATTTATATCATCGATAGCCACAGAGGTGAGGCACCAGTAGTCAGGAAGCCAGCTAATGTGGTGCCACTAGTTAAGAAAGATGGTAAGGAAAGGCTAAGGAACTATAAACCAGTGAGCCTGATATCGGTGGTGGGCAAGTTGTTGGAGAGGATCGTGAGGGTTAGGGTTTCCATGCATTTGGAAAGGCAAGGACTGATTAGGGATAGTCAACGTGGTTTTGTGTGTGGGAATCTGTGTCTCACTGTCATGATTGAGTTTTTTAAAGAAGTAACAAGGAGGATTGATGAAGTCAAAACAGATCATATGGACTTCAGTGAAGTGTTTGACAAGGTTACACATGGTAGACTGATTAGCAAGGTTAGATCATAGGGAATACAGGGAGAACTAGCCATTTGGATACAGAACTGGCTTAAAGGTAGGAGACAGGGTGATGGTGGAGGGTTGCTTTTCAGATTGGAGGTCTGTGACTAGTGGTGTACCACAAGGATTGGTGCTGGGTCACTGCTTTTTGTCATTTACAGAAATGCTTTGGATGTGAACATGGGTATGGTTAGTAAGTTTGCAGATGACACCAAAATTGGAGGTACAATGGACAGCGAAGAAGGTTACCTCGGAGTTCAACGTAACGTTGATCAGATGGGCCAATGGTTCGAGGAGTGGCAAATGGAGTTTAATTAAGGTAACTGTGCATTTCGGAAAGGCAAATCAGGGCACGTCCTGGGGAGTGTTGTGGAATGAAGAGACCTTGGAATGCAAGTTCGTAGTTGCTTGAAAGTGGAATCACAAATATACAGTATAGTGAAAGAGGTGTTTGGTATGCCTGCCTCTATTGGTCAGTGCATTGAGTTTAGGAGTTGGGAGGTTATGTTGCGGCTGTACAGGACATTGGTTAGGCCACTCTTGGAATACAGTGTTCAGATCTGGCCTCCCTGCTAGAAGAAGGATGTTAAACTTGAAAGGGTTCAGAAAATACTTGTAAGGATGTTGCCAGGGTTGGAGGGTTTGAGCTATAGGGAGAGACTGAATTGGCTGGGGTTATTTTCCCTAGAGTGTCGGAGTCTTAGTGGTGACCTCTATAGAAGTTTATAAAATCATGAGGGGCATGGATAGGGTGACTAGCCAGGGTTATTTCCCCAGGGTAATGGAGTCCAAAACTAGAGAGCATAGGTTTAAGGTGAGAAGGGAAAGATTTTAAATGGACCTAAGAGGCAACTTTTTCACACAGATGAAAGTGCATGACTGGAATGAGCTTTCAGAGGAAGTGGTGGAGGTTGGTACAATTGCAACATTTAAAAGTCATCTGGATGGATATATGAATAGGAAGGGTTTAGAGGGATATGGCCCAAATGCTGGCAAATGTGGCTACATTAATTTAGGATATCTGGTCAACATATACGAGTTGGACCAAAGGATTTATTTCCATGCTTCACGGCTCTATGACTGTATGAGCTCTATAATGGGCTCTAAAATCTCCTCAATGACTGAGGTCAGGCTAACTGATCTATGATTTTCTGTCTTCTGCCTTTCCCCATTTTTAAACAGGGATTTACATTAGCCATTTTCAAATCCTCTGGGACCCTCCATGACTATTGATTCCTGAAAGATCTCCACTAATGTTTCTACAGTTTCCTTTGCTGTCACCTTCAGAACCCATCCAGGTGTAATTCATCTAGTCCAAGGTGATTTATTCACCTGCAGACCTTTCAGCCTTCAGAGCACCTTCTCTTGACTGATGATCACGATACTCACCTCTGGCTTCCTAACTGTCTTGAAGTTCTGGTATGCTACTGGTGTCTTCCACTGTGAAAACTGATGCAAAGAAACTGTTCAGCTCCGCCACCATTTTTGTTCTCCATTACTACTTCTCCAGCCTCATTTTCCAGTTGTCCATTGTCTACTGTTACCTTTCTCTCAACTTTTATGTAGCTAAAAATACTCTTGCTACTTCCTTTTATATTATTAGCTAGCTTACCCTGATATTTGATCTTCTCTCCTCCTTACTGCTTTTTCGCTTGTCTTCTACTGGTTTTTAAAAGGCTTCTCAATTTAATGGCTTCCCATTAAACTTCACCATATTGTTTGCTTTTCCTTTTGCTTTTATGCTGTCCCTGACTTCCTTTGTTAGCCGTCATTGTGTTGTGTTTCCCTCAATACATTTCTTCTTCTTTAGGATGAATTTCTGCTGTGCCACCCAAATTACTCCCTGAAACTCCCACCATTCCAGATCTTCCCTCTTAGGCTGCCCTGCCAATCAATTCTGGTCAGCTCATCCCTCATGTCTTTGTAGTTACCTTTTGTTCAGTTGTAATACTGTTAACATCTGAATCTAGCTTTTCCCTCACAAACTGCAGGGTTTATTCTATCAATGTTGTGGTCACTACCTCCTAAGGATTCCCTCACCATAAGCTCCCTAATCAAGTCTGCCCCATTACACATCACCAAATCTAGAAGTGCCTGTTCCCTAGTGGGCTATACCACAAGCTGCTCCAAAAAGCCGTCTCATAGACGTTCTACATCCTTTTCTTGGGATCCACTACCAATCTGGTTTTCCCAGTCTACCTGCATATTGAAGTCCACGGTGATTATTGTAATATTTCTTACATGCCCTTTCTAAGTACTGATTTATTTTTTGCCCCACATCCAATCTATTGATTGGTTGCCTGTATATAAGTCCTTTGTGGTTCCTCCACCCCACCCACACAGATTCTACACTTTTCTGTATCACTTTTGCTATAGATTTATTTTCATTTCTTACTAACGAAGCAACTCTGCCCATTCTGCCCTTTCGATAGGATCCGTGTCCTTGGACCTTTAGTTTCCAGCCCTGGTCCCCATGTAGCCACGTCTCTGTAATGTCCACATCATACCCACCAATTTCAATCTGCTTTGCAAACTTATTTACCATGGTTTGTGTACTGTGCTCATTTAAATGCAACAGCCTCATCCGATGTTATCTCCTTATTTGCTGTGCCTGAAATTAGATTCCTTACCCTTTCCATACTCTGTCCTATTATTTGCTCTAGAAACTTTAATCGCCTCTCTTGAGCTTTTCCCCTTTTTGATTAGTTTAAAGTTTTTGATACCACCCACTATCCATTTCTGTCGGATCCTGGTCGAAGATTGGTTCAGGTGGTGTCTGTCCCAATGGCACAGTTCCTGCATGTTCCAATACTAATGCCAGTGTCCCATGAAATGGAATCATACCACTCCTCTGACCCCGTGTTTACTTCCATAATGTTTTTATCTCTTTGCCAGTTTGCACATGGCTAAGGTAACAATCCTGACATTACACCCTTTTGAGGTCCTTCTTTCAAATTTTGATCTTAATTCCAGATATTCCCCAAACAGGATCTCTCGTTTACTCTGGCCTATCTTGTTGGTGCCAATGTGAACTGCAGCAACTAGATACTTTCTCTCCCTCTCCATTATCCTTTTAAGCTGATTCAAGATGTCCTGCAATTTGGAACCAGGTAGACAACACACTGTGTGGGACTGTTGCTTCTGCTCACAAAGGATGTACTGAGTCCCCCTAATTATAGAATCTGCTGCCACTATTACTTTTCTTTGTGCTCCACCGCTTGAATGGCTAGGGAATGTAGTAATTTTGGATTTCTGACAGACAATCTGTAAGGTACCATGTGAAAGGGTTTTGCCCAAGATGAATTGTGGATAATCTATTGGGATGATTTGAGAATTGGCACAAGAACCAGTGTCAGAGTAGAAATAAACTGGTCATTTTCTGGTTGACTGGCCATTATTAGTTGAGTGCAGTTAAGGGCAACAATCTATATTAATGACATGGATGAAGTGGGGTATTGAATGTAATGTATCCAAGTTCATTGAACTTACAAAGTTAGTTTGGAAAGTAAGTTGAGAGGACTCTCAGGGAAGATTCTTTGGGAGCTTGATGACCTGTGGGGTGATTTAATTACGTAGGAGCTGAAACATAACTTTTTTGAATTTAGT
Source organism: Stegostoma tigrinum (assembly GCF_030684315.1). NCBI lineage: Eukaryota > Metazoa > Chordata > Chondrichthyes > Orectolobiformes > Stegostomatidae > Stegostoma > Stegostoma tigrinum. Next base: position 57,488,732 of record NC_081356.1, on the reverse strand, counting down.
TTCATATTTGGAGTTTAACATAGTGGCATTTTCGTGATGGATAGGGTCTAATGTTAGATAATAAAATGTGAGGCTGGATGAACACGGCAGGCCCAGCAGCATCTCAGGAGCACAAAAGCTGATGTTTCGGGCCTTTTGTGCTCCTGAGATGCTGCTGGGCCTGCTGTGTTCATCCAGCCTCACATTTTATTATCTTGGATTCTCCAGCATCTGCAGTTCCCATTATCACTGATACAGGATCCAATGTTACCTAGTTTATAAAATCCTTGCATCCCATGAATATTCATTCTATTTCATCATTTAATAATGATGTCCAGTTTTCAAGATAAAGCCATTGACCACACAAAAAGTCATACTGCAGCCAGTGCATGCTCATTTAAAAGTTGAGTGCAACAGTTGGCTTTGAGTAGTTGTGTTTGAATTCCTGCATATTTTTTGTTGAGCTCTGCAGCAAAATTAAGGGGAGCAGGAGAATTCAAGCTTGCATTGAGTCTTGGATTGGCAAGAGTGAGTCAGCAGTGAGGAGGTGGGGTGGAATGGGGTTATGGACATCGAGAGATAGAAGTCCGTCTAATGCGGATGTCAGACGTGATGGCAACAGTCAGTCTAGGTAAAAAGTCGAAGGGCCTGAGGAGCAATGTCAATACAGTCCACCTGTATGTTTATTTGAGGGTGATGGTTGACAGAGGCCTTGCAGGACTTTGAATACATCTTTGACATTCCCATTCAGCTATCAGCAATGAACAAGCGGGACAGACCAACAACAATTCATTGGACGTGCACTGATGATGTAACCTAGCATCATGATGAAATGTCTGCAAACCAACTTACCAGCTCGGCGAACAAATCAACAACCTCATCCACAACCCGAGCTATAAGTCTTCTCAAAAATTTCAAGCCTCTTTGCTTGTCCAAATAATAATAATAGTTATTTAATTGTGAGGAGTTCTCAAATATTGCTGTTGTGAGACATTTGTGTGTTTTTGGTACAACATGCAGTTATTGAAGGCCTTCATTGCAGAGAGTTTGAAATACAAGAATAAGAAGTCTTGCTGCAGTTATTTGGGACATTGAGATAATATCTGGTGTACTGTGGTCAGTTTTAGCCTCTGTATTGAATGGAGGATATAATTACCTTGGAGGGGAAATAGTGAAGATTCATTGGATTATTGCAATTAGAGTTATTATTGATAAACTAAGCAGAATGGATTGATACTGTGTAGAATTTAGAAAAATAAGAGGTGATCTTTTTGAAACATGTAAGATTTTGAGATGGATTGAGAAGATTAGATACCCAGAGAATATTTCCCCCAGCTGGAGAGTCTAGAACTAAACGACATAGTCATAGGATTAGGAGGAATTTAGGAGCAAGTTCTTCAGTCTGAAAGTTGTGAATCTTAACAAATAGTGAAGCAGTTTTAAGGGGCTGTGGGGCCTCTTGCTTTTCCTTTTCCTTAAGTTTAATGACTTCATAATATCTTGATAGAGATAACGTATATTATCGAATACGAAGATAATAGGAACTGCAGATACTGGAGAATCTGAGATAACAAGGTGCAGAGCTGGATGCACACAGCAGGCCAAGCAGCATCAGAAGAGCAGGAAAGCTGATGTTTTGGTCCTAGACCCTTTTTCTGAAGAAGCGTCTAGGCCTGCAACGTCAGCCTTCCTGCTCCTCTGATGCTGCTTGGCCTGCTGTGTTCATCCAGCTCTACACCTTGTTATCTCTGTTATTGAATACATTTTGATTACATGTGGAAAACAAGATCTGGACAATATCCACGCTTGGGCTGACAAGTGGCAAGTGACACTCATGCCACACAAATGCCAGGCTGTGACCATCATCAATAAGTAACAATCTAACCACCATCCCTTGATGTTCAGTGGTGTTACCATCACTGAATCCCCCATTATCGACATCCTGGGGGTCATCATTGACCAGAAACTCAACTGGACTCACCACATTAACACAGTGGCCACAAGAGTAGGCCTGAAGCTGGGAATATTGCAGCTCACCACCTGACTCCTCAAAGCCTAAACGCCATCTACACGGCACAAGCAAGGAGCATGATGGAATACTCCCCAATCACCTTCAACAACACTCCAAGCTTGACACCATCCAGGACAAAGAAGCCCACTTGATTGGCACGACATTCACAAGCAGCCGCTCCCTCCACCACCGACACAGAGTGGCAGGAGCGTATCCTATCTATGCACTGCAGAAATTCACCAAAGATCCTCAGTCAGCATGTTCCAAACCCACGACTACTTCCACCTTGAAGGACAAAGTCAGCAGACATATGGGAACACCACCACCTCCAAGTTCCCCTCTAAGCCACTCAACCTCAATTTAACCTGTTTTCTGAAATCGCTCTATTCAGACATGTTGTTGCACACCTCTAGAGCAAATGGGACTTGAACCCGGGTCTGCTGGTTTAAGAGTAGGCACCACCACTCTGCCACAAGAGGGCCCTCCGGTATGTTTTAACTTATGCCTTGTATATTTGTCGGAAGCCACTATTTTTATTCTTCATTCCATTTATCTTCCCTTTTACTTGCTGAACTTGTACGCTTTTTAATGATTCATGGAAGAGGAGTCCCAAATCCTTCGGTGTTGCAGCTTTCTGCGGCCTTTCTCCATTTAAATAATATTCAACTCTATTCTTTCTGCTAAAGTGCAAAACCATCATTCCCCACAATGTATTCCATCTGTGAAGTTTTTGCCCACAAACAACCTGCCTAGATCCCTCTGCAGACTCTTCATATTGTCCCCATCACTTGCCTTCCCACTTACATTTTATGTTATCAAAAGAGTTTGGCTATGGTACCTTTGTCCTCCTTGTGCAAATTTACTACTATATATTGTTAGTAATTGTGGGCCCAGTACTGACCCCTGTGACTCTCCACTAGTTAAAGATTGCCATCCTGATAATGCCCGTTATTCCAAAATTCTATCTTCTTTATGTTAGCCAATCCCCCTATCCATGCTAATGTACTCCCTCCAATACCATGGGTTTTTACCTTTTTAAGCAGCTTTATCATTAACACTTGCCTAATCTTCTGGCTTACCACCAAACTACGTCACGTTTTTTTTCCTTTCAATTTGATGCTGTCCTTAATTTTCCTGCTTAATCATTGTTGGCTTATCCCCTTCCTAGAATTCTCCTTTCTCACCGGAATGTGTCGTAGTTGTTAGCCATGATATATTATCTTGAATTTCTGTCATTGTTCCTTAACCGTCTTTGATGCTAAACATTTTTCCCAGTCCACTCCAGCTATCTCTACCCTCATTTCCATGTTATTATCCTTATTTAGGTTCCTCAGTTGTTTCTAAGCCAGATGTATCCCTCTCAAACTGCTAACTTCTACCAAGATATGGTCACTTTTTTTATGGATCTTTTACTCAGATTATTTATTAAACCTGCCTCATGCACAATACCAGACCCAAAATAGCCTAATCCTTTTTTGGATCTACAACATATTGTTCCAGAAAACTGGCCTGAATAACTAATGAATTCTTTCTCATGGCTGCCTCTACCGTTCTGACTTTTCTAGTCTCCACTGCGAATCAGAGGTGAGGATGTTTGCAGATGATTGGCACTGAATACTGCATATTCAGGATTCCTTGGATGCTGGGTCAGTCCCTGCGCCAAGTGCAGCAGAATATGGACTGAACCTAGACTCAGCCAGAAGGGCGACAGTTTATGTTTGCGCCACACAAGTGCAAGGCAATGACCGTCTCCAACAGGAGATGATCTAGCCATCGCTCTTTGACATTCAGTGGTATTATCATCACTGATTCCTGTACTATCAACATCCTGAGGGCTATGATTGACCAAAAACTCAACTGGACTCACGATATAAATACAATAGCTGCAAGAGCAGGTCGCGTCTAGGAAGCCTGCAGTGAGTAACTCCCCTCGACTCCCCAGAGTCTATCCACCATCTATAAGGCACAAGTCAGGAATGTGATGGAACACTCCAACTTACCTGGATGAATGCAGTTCCGTCTACTTCCAGAACAAAGCGGCCTGCATGATTGACACCGCATTCACATGCACCCACTCCCTCTACCACTAAGTAGCAGTAAGATGCACTGCAGAAACTCACTAATGTTCCTTGGGCAGCACCTTCCAGATTCACGACCATTTCCACCTGAAGGGCAGCAGATACATGGTAGCACCACCACCTACAGGTTCCTCACCATCCTGACTTGGAGATGCAGCATCACCATTTCTTCACTGTCACTGAGTGAAGATCTTGGAATTCCCTCCCTAATGGCATTGTGGGTCTACCCATGGCAGATGGGCTGCTGCTGTCAGGAAGGCAGCTCACTACTGTCTTCGCAAAGGCACCTCGGGATGGGCAAGAAATGCTGGCCAGCCAGAGACGCACATGACCTATAAGCAAATATAAAAACATGAAGTTTGAAGTCACCCATGATTAATATACTGCGTTTCTTATATTGCTTCATATGCCATGATTTATTCTCTGTCCTACTGTACAGCTACTGTTAGGGTGCCTATAAACTACACCTACCAGTGTCATCTTCCTCTTGTTATTCCTTACCATGACTCATTTGGATTCTGCACCTTCTGATCCAAGAATGGGTGACTCAGATCCATGTCTTGATATCTCAGTGCATGAACTTGTGCTGGTGTTGGAGCATCTAATTCAGTCACACCTTTTGACATCCTTTCACTGAACTAGATTCACTTAACTTTACAAGGGTAACTGCAATTGGCTTTTTTCTTTTGGACTAGGAAAACGGAAACTGTTATCTCTAATATCTACTAATATCCTGCAGTGAACCCAAAATGCACAAGTTTGAATAGGAGCAAGAGTAGGTCAGCTTTAGCAATCTACCAGAAATTAATGTGCCATACAGTCCTATCTGAAGATATTAGAGGGCCGCTTTACCATATCTCAAAATGAACAATATCTCTCGAAAGAAAACAGTGAAAGTAGACATGCCTTGGCATACGCCCTATTGAGCCTAATATGCATATTTCTCTTTCACCCTGAGGAAGAGGAGGGAAGCTTTATTTCAGATTGAATTTGGAGAGGAAAAACCAAATGGAAAATTTCCGTGGCTTCTGGCTAGTGGAAGAAATCCATAGTGGCCCTCATTGAACTCTTGGGCAGAAAACAGTGTGTAAAAACAAAAGCAGAAATTGTTAGAGAAAACCAGCTGGCCTGGCAGCATCTGTAAAGAGAAAACAGAGTTAATGTTTTGAGACCAGTGACCTTCTTCAAAAGCAGAAAGTAGTGTTAGCTTAGAAAGTTGTATGAAAGCAGCAGGATATCAGTCTGCAACCTGAATGAGGAGCTGAACATCCACAGTTGTGAGGTCACTAAAGGAACTGTTTGAGGGTTGAGTATCAAAACCTGATGGGAAAACCCAATGGAATCATACCTTGAAGAATTAGCTGGAATGTGAAGGACAATTAAAGAAAATTTTGAGATCTATGGCAAAATTTTTGAGTTGGTCCCGGGAAAGATGAATGAATCATCAAGATCTTTTGTGAAGCAAAAACTAGAACTGAATTCATGCTGAGTAGATGACAGCAGTTAGCACTGCTGCCTCACAACACCAGGAACCTACATTGGATTTCAACCTTGGGTATCTGTGTGTGGGGGGGGCGTGTGTGCGCGTGCACCTGCATGCTTACATGTGTGTACGTCTATCTGTCTGTCCTCAGGGTGCTCTGGTTCCTTCCCACTGTCCAAAGATGTACATATTATGTGGTTTGGCCATGCTACATTGCTGCGTTTTGTCCAGGGATGTGTAATGTGCAAATTAGGTGGGTTAGCCATGGTAAATATGGGGTAATCGGGATACATTGGTGGCGTAGGTCTAGTGGGATACTATTTGGAAGGTTGGTGAGGATTGATGGTCCAAAAGGCCTCCTGCACAATGAGGATTCTATGATTCACAGCATAAGTTTTTTAAAGTTATAATGTTAAGTTAGTGGTGACTGCTTTATTTTTTTCTCTCTCTTTATGCAATAAAGTTTTCGTTCTGAAAAACCTGAAATATTTGGGCCTAATTCTTTTGGCTAGTTGTCGAGTAATTGGATTTCTACTTTAAACATTAATCGTCCCTAAGAGGATCATAACAATACACTAATGGTTCATTTTTCCATTATAAATAAGAGACTTTGCCATCCAGCAGTTCCTCTGTCTCTGAAATTTGTCTGATTATATCTTTTCACATTTCCTGGATATCCATTCAAAGTTATTTTGAGTCATAGAGTCATAAACCACAAAACAGGCCCTTCGGTACAACCAGTCCATGTTAAACATAATCCTAAGATATACTAGTCCTACTTGCCTGCTCATGGCTTAAATCCCTCCAAACCTTTCCTATTTATGTACTTGTCCAAATGCCTTTTAAACATTTGTAATTGCTGAGGGTTCGTTCGCTGAATCGATATGTAGAACTGAGAAATAAATCGGGGGAGATCATTTTGAAAGCATTGTCCTATAGGCCCCCCAATAGTTAGCAGGAGATTGAGGAGCAAATATGTAAGAAGATTGCAGATAGCTGCGAGAGTAGTAGCATTGCAATAGTAGGGGATTTTAACTTTCCTAACATCGACTGAGACTTAAATGGAGAGAAATTTGTCATGTGTGTTCAGGAAGGCTTTCTCATGCATTGCGTAGATGACCCTACTAGGGGAGGAGGCAAAACTTCACTACTTCTTGGAGAATAAGGCAGGGCAAGTGACAGTAGTGTTAGTGTGGGGAGCACTTTGGGACCAGTGACCATAATTCCATTAGTTTTAAAATAGCTAGATTTAGTCCAAGTTAAAGTAAAAGTTCTGTACTGGTGCCAGGCCAATTTTGGTAGTCTGGGACAAGAACTTTGAAAAGTTGAATGGGGGAGGCTGTTTGTAGGCAAAGAGATGTCTGGTAAGTGGGAGGTTCTCCAAAGTACACTAATAAGGATTCAAGGCCAGCATGTTCCTGTTAGAGTGAATGACAAGGCTGTTAGGAATAGGGAACCCTGGATAACTGGAGTTGTTGAGGCCCTGGTCTTGAAAAAGAAGGAGGCGTATGACATGTATAGGCAACTGGGATCAAATGAGTTCCTTGTCTTATCGCATAATACTAGATGTAAAACAGTTTTAACCACAATTGGTTTCACAATGTATTGTTCCGGGAGACAGGCACAAAATACAGTACATACTCATTGTAGACCAAATTTGCTAATTTGATGTATCCAGTCTGTACAAAGATTGAAGTCCCCAGTAATTATGTAGTACCTTTATTACAAGCTACAATAATTTCTTGTTTGAAGATCAGGACAATGATATTATTGCTGCTGTTGACCATAATGATTTCTGCCAACTGTTTCTAACTCTTGCTATTCAAAAATCTCTATTACTATTGATGTTACTTTCTGAGCTCTGAGCCAAAATCTTGTCTCTCTCTCCCTAGTTCTCTTGTGTCATCCTTTACCGTCCAGCTTGCACCACATTCCCTCTGCCCCGCCCCAACTACCTTCCCTAGCCTGCCTGTATTTTCAAAATGTTATGTCCCTTAGAATGCGCATTTCCCAATTTTGGTCACCTTGTAACCATGTTCTTTAATGGTAATTAGATCTAAATCATTTATGCCGCTTATTAAATTATGTTATCGAAGGTGCTTCAAGCATTTAGAGAAAGAACCTTGAATTTTGATTTTTGCTACTGTTCTCTGCATGGATCTTATTTGCTGCTTAGTTACTATTCAGCTCTCTGTCCTTTCCCTATTCCACTCCTTTACTCACATCCGAAACTGTTCCATTATCTTAACTGTTCTCTTTTGATTTGTAAATGTTGCTTGATCTCATATGATCCACTACTGTTAATTTTAAGGCTTATCGTGCCCCTTGGTATGCAATTTTTTGAATATTGACATGATGTTAATACTCAGTTTAATTGGTATCCATTCCAATGAAACAGCTCCCTCATTGTAGAGCATTGGTACCAGCACTCATGAATTGAAACCCTGTCTTCGTATACTGTTTTCCTTCTTGACCTGATGACAGTTGGTGCATCACTCGTAACAATGAAAGAAATGGTTACTGTTGTAGTTCAACGTTTTAAATTGAAATGGAACTCACTTAGCCAAATATCATTCCTAGTTTACCTACATTCTATTTTTTCCTGCATGAACTACGATAACTGGATTCTCCTCCTCCCACTTCATGCTCATTCCCTTCTGTAATGAGCTATCCTTAACTCTGGCACTGGAAAGGCACGGTGACCTTAAGGCCTTGGTTGTGGCTGCAAAGAACAGTATCTATCCCTCAGTCAGACTCTCCTCTAATAATGCCATTTAGCTATTGGTGTTCAAAAGGAAAAGTTGAAATAATTTGTGACACTAAGAATGCTATACACAGTATTTCCATATGCAGTATATTTTTTGCAAACAATTTCACGATATATATGAAATGTTAATTTTGTTTAAATTGACCTACATTAAAGTTCTTTTCTTTTTATTTCAGCACTCACAAATTGGTTTTATTATGTGACCATGCATATGCCAGCATCTACTTTTACCATTGCAGTTGGATACTGGGTTGAAGTTATAGCTGAATGCAGCTTTAGATCCCAGATACTTAAGTCATCATCTTCAACCTCAGACTATACAAATAAAAGCAGGTTTGCATTATGTTTCTTTAAATTAAAATACACCTCAGAAATAATAGAATTAGAATTATTTCTGTAATAGAATTATGTAGTAAACTTTCTGATAATGATTGAGCTGTTGTTCAGGTATAAACCTGTTAATGAATGCATATGGGACGGGGTGGAGGTCAAGTTGGTTGCTTTCTCCTGAGTGGTAGTGAACCTCTTGGGTATTACCAGAGCTGCACACATCCAAGTAAGTGGAGAGGCAAACCCCCATCCCTGATAACCATGCAGAGTCCTCCTTACTAACAACTGTGGGAGGTTGTGCCAAAATTGAGAGAGCTGTCTCACAGACTAGTTGAGCAAAAGTTTAGCTATGCAATAGCTTAGTAAACATATGCTCAAGCAATCATACCTCACGTGAAATGTCCAGACACCACCATAATCATCCCTATTTCCTTGGCAGGATAAATCCACCAGAGATGATGGTATACTGGTATAGTTGCATTGAGAGTCCTCAACATTGGTTCGGGACCGCAACATAGTCAAACACGGGCAACAAAGCATCCTAAAGATTATCATTTACACTCCCCCTTTGGCTGATGAATTAGTACTCCTTCATGTTGAATACTATTTGGAAGAACCACAAGTACAGAATATACTTTGAATAGCAATTTTAATGACTGTCACCAAGAGTGTAGCATGAGAACTGACTCAGCTGGCCAAGCCCTAAATGACATAGCTGCTCGTTTAGGTCTAGAGGGGAAAATTTCCTTGACTCTTATCTGTTATAGCTGCATTTATCCATGACTATTGGTAGAAATGACCACTGCATAATCTTTGTGGAGATAAAGTTCAACCTTTATTTTGAGGATGCTGTCCACCATGTTGAGTGCCATTAATGGCTCAGACTTTGCACAGATTTAGGAACTCAATTGGGCATCCTTGAGCTGCTATAGGTTATTAGTAGCAGCAGAATTTTCTTCAAACACAGACCTTATGACTTGGCATATACTTCACTCTACCATTACTATCAACTCTTATTCAATAAAGAATGCACGATGGCATGCCGGTAGCAGCACTGCACGTACCTGAAAATGAGGTGTCAATCTGGTGATGATGCAATAGAGGACTCCCTGCATAGCTAACAGTATAAACAATAGGGATTAGTAGGTGCTGAGTGATCCGACAACCAACAAATCAGATTTAAGCTTTGTAGTCCTCCCACATTCAGTCATGAATTGTTGTGGACAATTAAACAACTTACTGTAGTAGAAGCTTCACAAATATTGCTGTCCACAACATACTAGTGCAACTGAGCCACCTAATTTATTTACATCTAAAACAGAAATTGCTGGAAAAGCTCAGCAGGTCTGGCAGCATTTGTTAACGTTTTGTGTCCAGTGACCCTTCCTCAGAACTGTAAAGGAGGGTGCCACAGGGCTGTGAGGGATGTTGGGAGTGAAGGAGGAGTGGACCAGGAAATTGTTTTTTTTGTGTCGAAGGTACAGTTGGGGGAGGGGTAAGGAGTAAATGATAGGTGCAGACAGAGCCCAAAGAAAGAGAAGAACACTTGGACAGACAAAGAGTGGATAATGATTAGCCAGGGAGAACGAATAGCTACTAATGGGGACAATTAGTGACTAACAATAGATTGTGTATATTGGGTGTGATAATGTTGCCTGATTAGATTAGATTCCCTACAGTGTGGAAACAGGCCCTTTGGCCCAACAAGTCCACAACGCCCCTTGGAGCATCCCACCCTGACCCATCCCCCTATAACCCACACACCCCTGAACACTACGGGCAACTTTAGCATGGCCAATCCACCTAGCCTGCACATCTTTGGACTGTGGGAGGAAACCGGAGCACCTGGAGAAAACCCACGCAGACATGGGGAGAATGTGCAAACACTGCACAGACAGTTGCCAGAGGCTGGAATCGAACCCAGGTCCCTGGCCCTGTGAGGCTGCAGTGCTAACCACTGAGCCACCATGCCGCCTCAGTGGGTGGGATTGATGTGTGGACGTTGGAGTAAGGACATGGAAGAAGGTGCCTCAAGCCCTCAAAGTGTTGAGGTTGATGTTGAGTCCAGAAGGCTATAGAGCTTCCAAGTAGAAAATGAGGTGCTGTTCTTCCAACCTGCACTGAGCTATGCTGGAACACTACAGCAAGCCTGAGTCAGAGATGTGGACCAAGGGACAAGGTGAATGATGTGTTGAAGTGGCAGGCAACTGGAAGCTCAGTCTTTTTTGCAGACTGTACATAGGTGTTCTGTGAAGTGGTCATCCAGCCTCTGCTTCATGTGGGGGGTTGTTAGAAGTGAAGAAGGAGTGAACCAAAGTGTCCTGGAGCGGATAGTCCTTATGAAGGGTTGACAGAGGAAGGAAATGTGTGTCTGATGGTGGCATCCCACTGAAAGTGGCAGAAATGACAGCTTGATGATCCTCTGGATTTGGATGCTGGTGGGATGGTAGGTAAGGACAAGGGGAGCCCTGTCACTGTTATTGGATGGAAGAGAGGAGATGAGGGCTGAGGTGCAGGAGACAGGTCAGACAGACAGAGGGCCCTGTCAACTACAGTGTTTGGGAATCCTCAGTTAAGGAAGAAGGTGGAGATTTTGGAGGCCCCCTTATCTCTCAACTTTACAGCCTTTTGGACTATCTTCTGCTTGAAAAGAAACAACTTTTGCCTAGCTACCAGCAGTTCTGAGGAAGGGTCACTGGACTGGAAACATTAACTCTCATTTCCCTCCACAGATGCTGCCAGACCTTTTCCAGCAATTTTTGCTTTTGTTTCTGATTTCCAGTACCTGCAGTGATTTCAGTTTTCATTTACATTCACCTCCATCCAGAAGTGCTGAGCAAATGATGTGCCAGTATCGCAGATGGCCACCTTCAGCTAATTCAATTCACTCTACGTGATATCAAGAAACAGTTGAAGGCACTGGAGACTGAAAACACTGAGGCCCCTCACAAAGTTCAGGCATTGGTAGTCTTGAGAACATGTCAAAAGAACTAGCCCCTTACAAGCTGTTCAAATATTGCAACAAAACTAGCATGTACTGAACAATGTGGAAAATTACCCAGTCATGCCCTGTCCACAAAAGCAGGGCAAATCTAAAATGACCAATTACCAGCTTTCAGTCTACTCTAAATCATCACAAACATGGAATGCACTGCAGAGGGTGTGGTTGACGCTGGAAACCTCACAACTTTTAGAAAGTACTTGAATCAGCATTTGAAATTTAAGATTCATAGCTATGGATGAAGTGCTGAAAATTGAGACTAGTGTAGTAAGATTGGTTTTTGTCTGTGCAGATTTGACAGACTGAAAGGCCTCTTCTATACTGTATGATTCTGAGGTAGTAGGGGTTGTCAGCACTTGTTTCAAGCAGCATTTGAGGCAGAATAACCTGCTTAATGACGCTCACTGTGGGTTTGTCCAGCGTTACCAACATGAACAGCGTTATCCAACATGAACAAAAGAGCTGAACATCAGACGTAAGCAAGAGAGACTGTCCTTGATATCTGACAACACCCTTAATGTTTAACAGAGTATGGCATAGTCCTAGCAAAACTGGGGTTCGGGGAAAACCCATCACCCAGTAGGATCTAGCACAAAGGAACATGGGGTTGTGGTTGTTGGAGGTTAATCATTTCAGGTTATCAATGTAGCTTTCCCCTATGTGGTGTCCAAAACATACCAACTTCACCTGCTTCGACAAATTACCTCCCCTCCATCATGAGGTAAGAGGTGGAGATGTTTGCTGATAATTATGCAATTCGGCACCAATTCGGTGCTATTTGCTGTTCCTCATACTGACGCAGTCCGGATCCATATGCAGCAAGAACTGGACAACTTTCATGCTTGCAGCTGATACGTGGCAAGTAATATTTCTGGCATACAAATTCCAATGAGCAGCTGCAATCAGAGAGAATCTAACCATTGCTTCTTGATGTTTAATAGCAGTACGTTGCTGAAACCCCCACAGCCAACATCTAACTTGCTCCCCCACATCTCATTTAAACTCTTCCCCCCCCCCCCCCCCCCCCCCCCCCCCCCCCCAAATCTTATACGTAGGTCCCCTAGTAATTGACTTTTTACTCTGGGGGAAAAAGACTTGACTATCCATTCTATCAATGCCTCTTGAAATTCTGTAAACATATTTCAGTCCACCCTCAACCTTCAATGTTCAAGCGAAAACAAAATAAGCTTGTCCAATTTCTCCTCATAAATAATACCCTCCATACCAGGCAACATCCTGGTAAACCTTTTCTGTATCCTGTCCAAAACATCTACATCCTTCTGGTAGTATATCGACCAAAACTTGAAGCAGTATTCTAAATGTAGCCTAACTGAAGTTCCATATAGCTGCGATCTGACTTGCCAGATAAAGACAGGCATGCCATTTGTTACTTGACCACCTTACCCACTTGTGTTGCCACTTTTAGGGAACTGTAGACTTGTACACCTAGATCCTTCTGTATGTTAAATCTTCTAAAGGTTCGACCGTTTACTATATACTTAGCTTCTGTATTAGAGGAACGTTACTCTTTGTATTTATGCAGATTAAATTCCAGCTGCCATCTGTGTTTGTCCCCAAACCACAAGTGCTGCAGAGCTTTAAGAAAGCAACTCATTACCATCACCTCCAGGGCATTTGGAGCAGGCAATAAATGCTGACCTAGCCAGGGCTGCGGACATTCCATGAATAAAGCTAATAAAATGTGAGGCTGGATGAACACAGCAGGCCAAGCAGCATCTCAGGAGCACAAAAGCTGACGTTTCGGGCCTAGACCCTTCATCAGCTATTGTCTTGTACCTTATAATTAGCTGACGGGATTGAGGAATCAGGAAGTAAGTTACTCTCTGCAGAATTCTAACCTCAGATCTCCTTTTGTATGAATGTATTTAAAAGTTTTCAACCATGGTCCCCTCTCATTCATATATTGATCCTCAGTGCACTTATCCATAGGTGTGGTTCTACATGTGGGCTTTCCACCCTTTGCTCCCACAATTGACACTCTGACACAAGTTCTTTGACTGTTCAAGATCAAATTAAACATTCCACAGTTACTGTGAAGCCAACAGCATTTCATTTAGTCCTCTTTTTAAAGAGAATACTGTGCATTTTTACCAGTTCCATTCCCATGGCTTGTTCAAGCTGCAGAAGACCATGCTTGATCAGAGCTGGCTGTCAAATACCACCAATTTATTTCTGCCCCTGGAACACACTGTTCTTTGGCTGCTACCTTTACCCTAACCGCAGAAAAATCCCTTTTCCACTGTTCTGTCTTGTCCTCATTTTATTTCTTAGCCCATTTTTGGCAAAACTACACCTTTGCCAAGCATCAGAAGTCCTGTCCCATACTACTCAATACATCAATAATTACTAATCTACATTGACTTCTGCTTACCAAGTATGTTGTTTTAAAACCTGCATTGTTGCCTACAAATTGCTCAATGGCTTTGTCTCATCATCCTTGGTTGATTGCTTCCATAACTTAAATGCATTCAATCCAACAAATCTAATTTGTGCCTTCCCTTACCATTTGACTGATTTCTCTCACTCTCACGCCATACACCATTGCATTCCATCATCAGCAGTCTTGTACACATCTCTGAAGTCTTTCCACAAACCTTCTACTTAACATTCTATATTTCCATTTTTAAATAACATCTCCAAGTGCATCAATTTGACAAGACCTATAGTAGCTTTCCCTAAATGCTGTAATTACAATCTTGTGTTTATTTGCTTCTCTGTGAAAAGCTGTGGGTTGTTTTCCCATGTTAAAGGCAAAATGCTGTTGCTGTTGCAGTCATTCCTGTGGAATTTTACTTCTTTACTTAGAGTAAATAGACCTCTATTTGATGTATCGTCATTAGATTGATACAGCAGAAACTGCAGATTCGTAGGAACTTAAGTAACCCTAATGTGAATCTAACTTGGCCATTTCCATTCAGCATGAAGCATTTGTACTAAAGAAATTAGTTATCTCGTAAAATTGGTCTTGCGATACTGTCACAAGTGTTCATAAAATTTCAGGTTTTAATTTGGCTATTGTCTACCCATGAGTTAGTGGTATAACAAACCAATTTTTAAAAATTAGTATTTGAAAGATAAATTTGAACAACTTACTCCCAATACCAAATTAGAACCCTTCATACCTTTATTTGTGGAATTATATTACTTAATTTATGGGGTGATATCAATCAACCACATGCAGCTAAGAATCAAATTACAAAATTTTAGAGCTTAAAATGCTGCAATTTGAATAATTTATTTTCAATAATTTGGAGATAGTGGCAAGACCTAATCTACACATTGTTTGCAATAGTCATTTTGACAAAATTGAGTATCAAATTAGTGCTATTACTTTGCTTCTAAAACATTTTAAACTGTTATTCAGTAGTGACATTTATTCGTCCCATTTTTGTGTTTTCTTCCTTAATGTGTTCTTTTCATTTTTTTAAAACTAGTGTTTCCCTGCCATTCTGTGGTCATCCAGCTTATCCTTGCCGTTTTCAAAATCATATTGCTCAAGCCCAGAACTGTATTCCTTACCGTGTCTTTGCACCTGAATACCTGAAAGTAAGGAGCCAAGAAGTTCTACTCCCACTCATGGCACAGTGCCTTTCAGCAGCTCATTGTGTTCTGGGCACTCACCCTTTCTTCAGGGTTGATGTGTTGATAGTCCCTGCTAACTTTTCTAGTCTGGGAATGGCTAGGTAAGTTTGTTGTTTTCATAATTTGATTGGTACTCAAGTTATTGGCACTTGTCTATAAACATGAAAATATGCTTTTATATAAAGAAGCTGTTCATCATTTTAAAATTTATATCAGAAAACTTCTTAAAAATGCAGTGTGAACTCCACTATTTATATATTGATCTACTTCTCCCAACTAAATACCAGAGCACCATTAATTCAATTTGTTAGATTCATAGAAGTGCTCTGAAATTTGAAGTAGATTGCTGGAAAAGGAATTCCTTAGAGTTACTGTGAGATCTGTTGTAAATTGTGTCTTTTGGACGTAGTCTTAATTGTGTCCCAAAAGCTATTTGATAGCCCTGTTGTGTCCAACAATATGTGTGTTTGAAATAAAATCAGATGTTCCTCAGATCAGCATGAACTAGATCTTTGCTTTTATGTATACTGTAGCAGAATAAGAGTGATGATAGAAGCAAACTTGTATTCATTCTTTAAATTATTCACAAGATGCTTGCTTATTTATAATGTACAATTGACCACTTGGGGCTTAAAATATTGAATATTTTTTAAAAGAAAATAGAAGAGAAAAGCTACTATAGGAATGGTATGATTTTCTTTATGTAGTATGATTATAACTTACAACATTTATTCCAGCAGCCATTATTTTCTAATTGCACGATATTAAAAGAATTTGTGATGACTATGAGCAGCATCGCCTACATTAATAAAATGTGAGGCTGGATGAACACAGCAGGCCAAGCAGCATCTCAGGAGCTCCTGAGATGCTGCTTGGCCTGCTGTGTTCATCCAGCCTCACATTTTATTATCTTGGAATCTCCAGCATCTGCAGTTCCCATTATCTCTGATACTATCGCCTACATTAAAGCTGGTCAACTATATCCGAATTGAAAATAATGGTGTAATCTCTTTCTTAGAATGTCACCTTGACTTACTACAGTTTCTTATCTTTAGATTGTGGAAAGCCTATACTTGCAGTATATTCTGTTTTTAGTTTCTGCAGTTTTCTCCATATCCCACATGCAGCATTATTTTTGCTGTTTGTTACATACCTAAGTGGGAAGGATGGACTGATTCCTTCCCTCGTCTCCCTCCTCCACTGGCCACAACAGAGTTTGAATTTCAAAGAAACATGGTGTAAACAATTATATACTAAACTGTACATAACTTTGTATCGGAAATATGATAGCCAGGTTCCTTAAATTAATGCTCAAAGAACTAATTTATTGCAAAAAACCTTAATTTTGCATCTATGCTTGATTAATAATAAAAGATTATAATGTACAGTGATATCCACACACCCTTTTACAAAAGTATCCTTTTCCATCACATAATTGTCTAAATCCTGGACTGTAGCCGAATTCATTTTCCACGCAGGTTGTTGGCACCTGTGTTACCTTCAGGGTCAATAATGCTGGCTGAAATCTCTTTTTCTGGAGACAGTGGTGTAAATTCAGACCTCTGTCAAGAATTTTCCATTTGCAATGATTAAATGTTCCAGTGAGATGTTACCTCTGGTTAGAACTTTCCAACTGTGTTCAATATAATATTTTACATCCACAAAATTGATCATGTGTTTTTTGTGAGATTATCTTTCCACAACTTTCCCACTTTGCTGAAAGAGTATAGGGCAATTCTTTGTCTAGGAGGCAACAAATTTCTAGCTGATGTTCTTTATTGCTTATTAAATGGTTTGTTAACAGCCCAACTCTCCCTGGTTTGTGATCTTATCAAACTTGACATACAAACCAGCTGCTGGGAAAACTCTAAATGGAAAGCATCTCACTGCTACTCCAGGAGATCTTTATTGGTCACGGACAACCTGGAGAGCAGGACACAATCCACCAACACCAGCTGCATGTGTTCTTTACTATGGACATTGACACTCCACTTTCAGGAAGGCATTGCCACCATCGTAGCATCCTCCAGTGCACTGGCACTGTACTTCGCAAGGGCAAATTTGTCTAGGAGAGCACACTGGCAGCTAGCAATGTATGACTCCACTGGGTATACGTGTTGCATAGGGGAGGGAACTCATGACACTGTGTGGGACAGGCTGTCTTCCAGAGATGTTTCCTCACCACCTCAGGGGCCAGTCTGGGTAGGAAGATTTATTGCAATTGGGAAAGTGTCTCCACCAGCAAGGATTTTAGACAGTGGAGGTTGCTGGCAGGTTCAGACCATTGACCGGGATGGTGGCCCATGGTTTTTAAGTCACCTCTGTGCAAAAAAATTAAGGGGGAAACGGGTTCTTGGGGAAGGGGTGCTGGGGAATTTAGGGGTGTGGTGGAGACAGGTAGGCAGTTGCCATTGCATGTGTGTGCCTTGCATGACGATCTGGTGAATTGTAAAACTTTTGGGATTAATGGAGCAGTACCTTAGAAATGAGAGCTTGATGTTGGAAGTCTCAGCAGCACATTAACACTCAGGTTGAAATCTACAAGCAGAGGGCCACTCATGTCATGCCACTCCTGAAGTACATGGTAGTGTATAATATTGAGGAGAACAGCTGCAAGTGGACTCTCAGTAGGCAGGTAGGTGAGTGGGGGAGGAGGCTGCATTTGTAGCTAGTCACAGGGACTTCACAGGGGGCAACATTGTCCTCCAAAGCAGGTTGTGTTGGACAGGTGTGCAGGATGCCTAGCCCCTGGCCATTTGCAGCATTGACTGTTGCTGCCACCATTACTGATGGTGAACTCCGAGGTACACTCTCCTGGGTATTTATGGGGGAGGGCGATGAAGATGTTGGATTGAGCTGATGCCACGTACATGCATCACTGCTGTTGTCCTCATGTTGTATTTGGTGATCTTGCAGAACTCCCCAACCACTGTGCCTCATTAACAAGCACATGAATGGAGGAACAAGGGTTTATGAAATGTTAAGAATGCTTACATTCCACAAGAAACTTTAAACGTAAATGTTTTCTAAATAAAACTATGGACATAACATTGTATGGTAAATAAACTACTTACATCAGATATAACGATCAATAACTATGTACAAGTTCTGGATGTGAGTTTGCTCGCTGAGCTGGAAGGTTAGTTTTCAGACGTTTCGTCACCTTTTTTTATTTGAAAAAATCTACTTTATTCATAAGATGTACAAAAAATAAAACATATTTATACACCTACCCAGTCATGCAAGCCGCTCTGGGTTACCCGGGGGGTACGTACACCAACTAAAGGGAAAAAAAAAGAAAAAAACAAAGCAAAGAAAATACCCCGGCAGTCGTCACCCCGCACAGTCCCCGTTGGCCCCCTGACCAGGGGGGAAGGCGCCAGCTGGGCCCAGTTACCAGATAGGGCCCTTTTTTCCATTCTGGATGACGAGTTTCATACGGTGGTCTTTCCCCACCGCGCCTTGGCGGCAGCTGCCCCAAGCTTTAATGCCTCCCTCAGCACATAGTCCTGGACCTTGGAGTGTGCCAGTCTGCAACACTCGGTCGGGGTCAGTTCTTTCAGCTGGCAGACCAAAGAGCGTCTTTCACCGCATTGATGGTCCTCCAGGCGCAGTTGATGTTTGTTTCGGTGTGCGTCCCGGGAAACAGCCCATAGAGCACGGAGTCCCGCGACACGGAGCTGCTCGGGACGAACCTCGACAAATACCACTGCATCCCCCTCCGGACCTCCTGCGCATAGGCATACTCCAGAAGGAGGTGATCAACAGTCTCGTTTCCCCCCCCCCCCCCCCCCGCAGTCGCCTCGAGGGCAGCGTGCGGTGGCGATGAGGCATTCTGCCAAACGACTTTGGCAGTCTGCGTGGGGAACCACACGACAGGATCCACCCTCTCCTTTTCCCGAAGGGTCCCGAGGATACTACTTGCTGACCACTGCCTGACGGCCTTGTGGTCAAAGGTGTTTCCTTTCAAAAACTTCTCCACGAAGGACAGGTGGTACGGAACGCTCCAACTACTCGGAGCATTCCGCGGCAACGAGGCCAGGCCCATCCTTTGCAACACCGGGGACAGGTAGAACCTCAGTAAGTAGTGACACTTGGTTTATGCGTACTGAGGATCTACGCACAGCTTGATGCAGCCGCACACAAAGGAAGCCGTCAGGGCGAGGGTGGCGTTCAGTACGCCCTTTCCCCCATTTCCCAGGTCTTTGTACATGGTGTCCCTGCGGACCCGGTCCATCCTCGACCCCCAAATGAAGTGGAAGATGGCCCGGGTGACCGCAGCGGCGCGGGTCCAGGTAATAGGCCAGGCCTGCGCCACATACAACAGTACCGAAAGCCCCTCGCACCTGACAACCAGGTTCTTACCGCGATGGAGAGGGACCGGAGCGTCCACCTGCCCAGCTTCTGCTTCAATTTGGCGATACGCTCCTCCCAAGTCTTAGTGCATGCCCCAGCTCCACCAAACCAAACACCCAGCACCTTCAGGTAGTCTGTCCTGACGGTGAAAGGGATGAAGGAGCGGTCGTCCCAGTTCCCGAAGAACATGACCTCGCTCTTACCCCTATTGACTTTGGCACCCGAGGCCAGTTCAAACTGGCCGCAGATGTCCAATAGTCTACTCACCGACCGACGATCGGTGCAGAAGACGGCGACATCACCCATGTACATGGAGGTCTTGACCTGAAGGCCTCCGCTGCCTGGGATAGTCACGCCCTTCAGGCTCACGTCCTTCCTGATGGAGGCGGCGAAGGGCTCCACACAGCGCACGAACAAGGCAGGAGAGAGTGGGCAGCCCTGCCTAACTCCAGATCTGACAGGAAAACTGTCCGATTCCCACCCGTTGATCGAGACTGCGCTAACGATGTTGGCGTAGAGCAGCCGGAGCCAATTGCGGATGCCCTCCCCGAACCCCAATTTGGAGAGGACGCCCCTCATGTAAGCATGAGAGACCCTGTCGAAGGCCTTCTCCTGGTCCAGGCTGACGAGGCAGGTGTCCACCCGCCTGTCCTGTACGTAGGCGATCGTATCCCTGATGAGCGCGAGGCGCTCAGCGATCTTCCTGCCCGGCACAGCACAGGTTTGGTCGGGGTGAATCACCGACTCCAGGACAGACCTGACCCGGTTGGCTATGACCTTGGCCAGGATTTTGTAGTCCACGTTCAAAAGTGAAATGGGACGCCAATTCTTAATTTCTTCCCTCTCCCCCTTCCTCTTGTAAATGAGGGTGATGATGCCCTTCCTCATGGACTTGCACATTTCCCCTGCCCGAAGCGCACTATCGTACACCTCCAGCAGGTCCTGGCCGACCAGGCCCCACAGAGCGGAATACAGCTCGACCGGTAAGCCGTCGCTTCCGGGAGTCCTATTCCTCTCCAAAGACTTGAGGGCTCTGGTCAGCTCATCCAGGGATATCGGCCGGTCCAGCCACTCCCTCGTGCCGTCGTCTAAGACTCCGTGATAGACGACAGGAACGACTCAGAGGCCATGCTGTCCGTGGGCTTCGTGTCGTACAGTCCGGCATAGAAGGATCTGCTGATCCTCAAAATGTTGGGCCGAGACGACGTCACCGAGCCGTCGTCCTCCTTCAGCCGCCTAAGCACAGAGCTCTCTTTGTGCACATTCTGAAAGAAGAAACGCGAGCACGTCTCGTCCTGCTCCACGGAGCGGACCCTGGACCGGAAGATTATCCGGGAGGCCTCCGCGGCGAAGAGCGAGGCTTGCTGGCCCCTCACCTCGCGGAGGTTCCCCGTGACATCGACCCCCATCAACTGCAGAAGGAGCAGGTTCTGCACCCTTTTCTGGAGTCGCGACAGCTTTCCCCGCCTCTCTCTTGCCTTCTGAACACCCTTGAGGACAAAGAACCTCTTGATGTTCTCCTTCACTGTCTCCCACCAGTCGCTTGGAGACTCAAAGAGGGGTTTCACGGTTCTCCAACCGGCGTACTCCCTCTTAAGCTCCTTGACGTTCTCTGGGGTCAACAGAGTCGTGTTGAGCTTCCACGTCCCCTTGCCGGCCGGCTGGTCGTCCTGTAAGTGACAGTCGGCCAGCAGGAGGCAGTGGTCAGAGAAGAACTCCGGCTCGACGCCGGTGGACCTGACCGAGAACGTCCGTGACACAAACAGGAAGTCTATCCTTGAGCGGATAGACCCGTCAGGCCGCGACCAGGTGTACCTCTGCTGCGCTCGGTCTGCAGGGGCGCTGAAGACGTCAAGCAGCTTGGCGTCCTTCACCGTGCCCATCAGGAATCTGGACGTGACGTCCAGTTGACTCCCCTCACCCGCTGTCCCCACGCCGGATCTTCCATCTGCATCAATGATGCAGTTGAAGTCTCCGCCTAGGATGACCGGCCTGGACGTAGCCAGCAGGGGTGGAAGCTGCTGCAGGACGGCCAACCGCTCACTCCATACCGCTGGGGCGTACAAGTTGATCAGCCTCAGGGGAGCGTTCCCATAGGTGATGTCAGCCACTAGGAGGCGCCCTCCACCACCTCCTGAACTTGAGAGATGGTGAAGTTGCGCCCCTGCAGCAGAATAGCCAGGCCCGAGGAGCGACAGTTGTTACCCCCCGACCAGATCGAAGGCCCACAGGTCCAGGCGCCGGACCAATTCCCATACCTGCTGAGGTGCGGTATCCCGCACTCCTGCAGAAACAGGAGGTCCGCCTTGATGGTGGTCAGGTAGGCCAACGTGGACACACATCTTGCGGTTGACTTGACGCTGCGCACATTAATGCTCGCAACTCCTACCCCCATTGTGGGCAGTGACCGCAGTACCCTCCCCAAGTCCAAGGTCCAGCCCCTCCATCTGTCGCTGCATGCCCATTGCCCGGGCTAACTGCTGGACGTTCTCTGGGCTCAGGAAACCGATGGTGCTGCCTTCTGGGTGGCATCCCCCCGTCAGGGGTGCGGAGGCAGGAGGGTCCAGCTCCGGGTCAGGCTGGGGACGCGCTGTTTCCTCCTTCCCACCTGGAAGTCCCGGGGGGCCCTCCAGTGCTCCAGCGGCACTTGACTGGGTGTCGGAGGGAGCCTAAGGACGCCTCCTGTCACCTGGAAGCGGGGTGCTGCTTTCCTTGCCCCTCGAGATCTTTAACTTCTGCTTCAGGTGGGCCCTCTCCGAATCCCCCTCGTCAGAGGAGCTCTTATAGCCCCCCTGTAGCTGCCTTTTCCCGCCTGATGGTTGCGGTTCCTGGGCCCATCGACGCACCTTCCTCCTTGCTTTCCGGACTATTATCCACTCCCCTGGGTCGCCTGTCGCCGCCTCCATCGACTCCGGGTTTTCGGGGGGGATCGGAGCCTGCAGGGGTGCTTTGCGGGGCTGGGCCCTCCTGCACGGCCTGGCCCTCCTGCACATTAGTGGGGTCCTTGCTGGGCCCTGGTGCCTTCCTCTCCTCCTGGGAGGCTGGCCCTGCATTGCCCCTGCCGGCGACCTGGGCGTAGGTGGTCCCCCGCCGCGGGCATGCCCTATAGAGGTGGCCCGCTTCCCCGCAAAGATTGCAGCTTTTCTCTTGGGGGCAATCCTGCAGTTCCTGCAGATGGTGGCTTTGCAGTAGGCTGCCATGTGACCTGACCTACCACAGGCATGGCAGACTTTAGGTTGCCCTGCATAGGTCAGGTAGCCCCTGCTCCCGCCGATCGCGAAGCTGGACGGTGGGTGTACGACATTCCCGTCCGCGCCCATCCTCAGCGTCACCTTGACCTGCCTCTTACTGGTCCAGATGCCAAAGGGGTCCACGATGTCGGTTAGGTCCCCTCCCACCTTCACCTACCTTCCAAGGAAGGTCAGGACATCAACTGCTGGCACATGCGGGTTGTACATTTGTACAGTCACCATCAGCTCCTCTGTGCTGGCATCACAAACAGCGGGACAGCGGTCAATGCAGAGAGGGGGCCCTCACCTTCTTTCTCCTCGAAAACCTCCAGGAAGCGCTCGCAAAGCTTGGCACTCCGGAAGGTCACATCGTAAAAACCTCCTCCGGGGAAATCCTGCAGGCAGTAAATGTCCGCAGCAGCGAACCCACAACAGTCCAACAGGACCCTCTTCATGAAGAAGGTACGGTCCACAGGTGCACCTTCATCCACCTTGTTTACAGAAACACGGATGGTGTTCTGGACCCCCTGACCTGGGGCACGAGCACTTGCCGCAGCCATCGTTGCAGGTTGGCTGCTCCCCTGAACCAGCGTTAGGCCGAAGCCAGCATTAAGATCCACTGGTCGCAAGGGTGCACAGCCAACCCGACGTCCTCCTGTCACCTCCAAGACAGCACTCTCGTCCTCTCAGTCCACAAGAGAGTGGGTCTTTATTTTGTTCCGGATGTAAGCTGGTTCACTGAGCTATAAGGTTTGTTCCCAGATGTTTAGTCACCTTTTTTTTTATTTGAAAAAAAAATACTTTATTCATAGAATGTACAAAAAATAAAACATTTATACACATACCCAGTCATGCAAGCCACTCCAGGTTACCCGGGGGTACGTACACCAACTAAAGGAAAAAAACAAAACAGAGGAAAAAAAAACAAAGCAAAGAAACCGCCCCGGCAGTCGTCACCCCGCACAGTCCCAGTTGGCCCCCTGACCAGTTGGGGAAGGCGCCAGCTGGGCCCAGTTACCAGATAGGATTCTTTTCCCTTTTCTGGACGAGGGGGCTCATACGGTGGTCTTTCCCCACCGCGCCTTGGCGGCGTCTGCCCCAAGCTTTAGCGCGTCCCTCAGCATGTAGCCCTGGACCTTGGAGTGCGCCAGTCTGCAACACTCGGTCGGGGTCAGTTCTTTCAGCTGGCAGACCAGCAAGTTGCGGACAGAACAAAGAGCATCTTTCACCGCATTGATGGTCCTCCAGGCGCAGTTGATGTTGGCCTCGGTGTGCGTCCCCGGAAACAGCCCGTAGAGCACGGAGTCCCGCGTCACGGAGCTGCTCGGGACGAACCTCGACAAATACCACTGCATCCCCCTCCAGACGTCCTGCGCATAGGCACACTCCAGAAGGAGGTGATCGACAGTCTCGTCCCCCCCGCAGCCACCTCGAGGGCAGCGTGCGGTGGCGCAGAGATTCCGGGCATGCATAAAGGATCTCACTGGCAGAGCCCCTCTCACCGCCAGCCAAGCAATGTCCTTGTGCTTGTTTGAAAGTTCTGGCGATGAGGCATTCTGCCAAACGACTTTGGCAGTCTGCGTGGGGAACCACACGACAGGATCCACCCTCTCCTTTTCCCAAAGGGTCTCGAGGATACTACGTGCTGACCACTGCCTGACGGCCTTGTGGTCAAAGGTGTTTCCTTTCAAAAATTACTCCACGAAGGACAGGTGGTACGGAACGGTCCAACTACTCGGAGCGTTCCGCGGCAACGAGGCCAGGCCCATCCTTCGCAACACCGGGGACAGGTAGAACCTCAGTAAATAGTGACACTTGGTGTTTGCGTACTGAGGATCTACGCACAGCTTGATGCAGCCGCACACAAAGGAAGCCGTCAGGGCGAGGGTGGCGTTCGGTACGCCCTTTCCCTCATTTCCCAGGTCTTTGTACATGGTGTCTCTGCGGACCCGGTCCATCCTCGACCCCCAAATGAAGTGGAAGATGGCCCGGGTGACCACAGCGGCGCATGTCCAGGTAATAGGCCAGGCCTGCGCCACATACAACAGTACCGAAAGCCCCTCGCACCTGAAAACCAGGTTCTTACCCGCGATGGAGAGGGACCGGAGCGTCCACCTGCCCAGCTTCTGCTTCAATTTGGCGATACGCTCCTCCCAAGTCTTAGTGCATGCCCCAGCTCCATCAAACCAAACACCCAGCACCTTCAGGTAGTCTGTCCTGACGGTGAAAGGGATGAAGGAGCGGTCGTCCCAGTTCCCGAAGAACATGACCTCGCTCTTACCCCTATTGACTTTGGCACCCGAGGCCAGTTCAAACTGGCCGCAGATGTCCGACAGCCTACTCACCGACCGACGATCGGTGCAGAAGACGGCGACATCGTCCATGTACATGGAGGTCTTGACCTGAAGGCCTCCGCTGCCTGGGATAGTCACGCCCTTCAGGCTCACGTCCTTCCTGATGGAGGCGGCGAAGGGCTCCACACAGCGCACGAACAAGGCAGGAGAGAGTGGGCAGCCCTGCCTGACTCCAGATCTAACAGGAAAACTGTCTGATTCCCACCCATTGATCGAGACTGCGCTAACGATGTTGGCGTAGAGCAGCCGGAGCCAATTGCGGATGCCCTCCCCGAACCCCAATTTGGAGAGGACGCCCCTCATGTAAGCATGAGAGACCCTGTCGAAGGCCTTCTCCTGGTCCAGGCTGACGAGGCAGGTGTCCACCCGCCTGTCCTGTACGTAGGCGATCGTATCCCTGATGAGCGCGAGGCTCTCAGCGATCTTCCTGCCCGGCACAGCACAGGTTTGGTCAGGGTGAATCATTGACTCCAGGACAGACCTGACCCGGCTGGCAATGACCTTGGCCAGGATTTTGTAGTCCACGTTCAAAAGTGAAATGGGACGCCAATTCTTAATTTCTTTCTTCTCCCCCTTCCTCTTGTAAATGAGGGTGATGATGCCCTTCCTCATGGACTTGCACATTTCCCCTGCCCGAAGCGCACTATCGTACATCTCCAGCAGGTCCTGGCTGACCAGGCCCCACAGAGCGGAATACAGCTCGACCGGTAAGCCTTCGCTTCCGGGAGTCCTATTCCTCTGCAAGGACTTGAGGGCTCTGGTCAGCTCGTCCAGGGATATCGGCCGGTCCAGCCACTCCCTCGTGCCGTCGTCTAAGACCTCCGTGATAGACGACAGGAATGACTCGGAGGCCGTGCTGTCCGTGGGCTTCGTGTCGTACAGTCCGGCATAGAAGGATCTGCTGATCCTCAAAATGTCGGGCCGAGACGACGTCGCCGAGCCGTCGTCCTCCTTCAGCCGGCTAAGCACAGAGCTCTCTTTGTGCACCTTCTGAAAGAAGAAACGCGAGCACGTCTCGTCCTGCTCCACGGAGCGGACCCTGGACCGGAAGATTATCCGGGAGGCCTCCGTGGCGAAGAGTGAGGCTTGCTGGCCCCTCACCTCGCGGAGGTCCTCCGTGACATCGACCCCCATCAACTGCAGAAGGAGCAGGTTCTGCACCCTTTTCTGGAGTCGCGACAGCTTTCCCCGCCTCTCTCTTGCCTTCTGAACACCCTTGAGGACAAAGAACCTCTTGTTGTTCTCCTTCACTGTCTCCGACCAGTCGCCTGGAGACTCAAAGAGGGGTTTCACGGTTCTCCAACCGGCGTACTCCCTCTTAAGCTCCTCGACGTTCTCTGGGGTCAACAGAATCGTGTTGAGCTTCCACGTCCCCTTGCCGGCCGGCTGGTCGTCCTGTAAGTGACAGTCGGCCAGCAGGAGGCAGTGGTCAGAGAAGAACACCGGCTCGACGCCGGTGGACCTGACCGAGAACGTCCGTGACACAAACAGGAAGTCTATCCTTGAGCGGATAGACCCGTCTGGCCGCGACCAGGTGTACCTCCGCTGCGCTCCGTCTGCAGGGTTGCTGAAGATGTCGAGCAGCTTGGCGTCCTTCACCGTGCCCATCAGGAATCTGGACGTGACGTCCAGTTGACTCCCCCCACCCGCTGTCCCCACGCCGGATCTTTCATCTGCATCAATGATGCGGTTGAAGTCTCCGCCTAGGATGACCGGCCTGGACGTAGCCAGCAGGGGTGGAAGCCGCTGCAGGATGGCCAACCGCTCACTCCGTACCGCTGGGGCGTACATGTTGATCAGCCTCAGGGGAGCATTCCTGTAGGTGATGTCAGCCACTAGGAGGCGCCCTCCCCACCACCTCCTGAACTTGAGAGATGGTGAAGTTGCGCCCCCGCAGCAGAATAGCCAGGCCCGAGGATCGACAGTCGTTACCCCCCGACCAGATCGAAGGCCCACAGGTCCAGGCGCCGGACCATTTCCCGTACCTACCGAGGTGCGGTATCCCGCACTCCTGCAGAAACAGGAGGTCCGCCTTGATGGTGGTCAGGTAGGCCAACGTGGATACACATCTCGCTGTTGACTTAACACTGCGCACATTAATGCTCGCAACTCGTACCCCCGTTGTGGGCAGTGACCGCAGTACCCTCCCCAAGTCCAAGGTCCAGCCCCGCCATCTGTCCCTTCATGCCCATTGCCTGGGCTAACTGCTGGACGCTCTCCGGGCTCAGGAAACCGTCCGTGCTGCCTTCCGGGTGGCATCCCCCTGTCAGGGGTGCAGAGGCAGGAGGGTCCAGCTCCGGGTCAGGCTGGGGACGGGCTGTTTCCTCCTTCCCGCCTGGAAGTTCCGGGGGGCCCTCCAGTGCTCCGGCGGCACTTGAGTGGGTGTCGCAGGGAGCCTCAGGACGCCTCCCGTCACCTGGAAGCGGGGTGCTGCTTTCCTTCCCCCTCGAGACCTTTAACTTTTGCTTTGGGTGGGCCCTTTCCGAATCCTCCTCGTCAGAGGAGCTCTTATAGCCCCCCTGTAGCTGCCTCTTCCCGCCTGATGGTTGCGGTTCCTGGGCCCGTCGACGCACCTTCCTCCTCGCTTTCCAGACTGTTGTCCACTCCCCTGGGTCACCTGTCGCCGCCTCCATTGGCTCCGGGTTGTCGGGGGGGATCGGAGCCTGCAGGGGTGCTTTGCTGGCCTCTGGCCCATCCTGCAGGGCTGGGCCCTCTTGCACGGCCTGGCCCTCCTGCACATTAGTGGGGTCCTTGCTGGGCCCTGGTGCCTTCCTCTCCTCCGGGGGGGCTGGACCCGCATTTCCCCTGCCGGCGACCTGGGCGTAGGTGGAACCCCGCCGCGGGCATGCCCTATAGAAGTGGCCCGCTTCCCCATAAAGGTTGCAGCTTCTCTCTCGTGGGCAATCCTTTGCAAGGTGTCCCTCCTCCCTGCAGTTCCTGCAGATGGTGGCTTTGCAGTCGGCCGCCATGTGACCTGACCTACCACAGGCATGGCAGACTTTAGGTTGCCCTGCTTAGGTCAGGTAGCCCCTGCTCTCGCTGATCGCGAAGCTTGACGGTGGGTGTGCGACATTTCCGTCCGCGCCCATCCTCAGCGTCACCTTGACCTGCCTCTTACTGGTCCAGATGCCAAAGGGGTCCACGATGTCAGTTAGGTCCCCTTCCACCTTCACATACCTTCCGAGGAAGGTCAGGACATCAACTGCTGGCACATGCGGGTTGTACATGTGTACAGTCACCATACGGCTCCTCTGTGCTGGCATCACAAACAGTGGGACAGCGGTCAATACAGAGAGGGGGCCCTCACCTCCTTTCTCCTTGAAAACCTCCAGGAAGCGCTCACAAAGCTTGGCACTCCGGAAGGTCACGTCGTAAAAACCTCCTCCGGGGAAATCCTGCAGGCAGTAAATGTCCGCAGCAGCGAACCCACAACAGTCCAACAGGACCCTCTTCACGAAGAAGGTGCGGTCCACAGGTGCACCTTCATCCACCTTGTTTACAGAAATACGGATGGTGTTCCGGACCCCCTGACCTGGGGCACGAGCACTTGCCGCAGCCATCGTTGAAGGTTGGCTGCTCCCCTGAACCAGCGTTAGGCCGAAGCCAGCATTAAGATCCACTGGTCGCAAGGGTGCACAGCCAACCCGACGTCCTCCTTTCACCTCCAAGATAGCACTCTCCTCCTCTCGGTCCACAAGAGAGTGGGTCTTTATTGTGTTCGAGATGTAAGCTAGTTCACTGAGCTTGCCGGTTTGTTCCCAGACGCTTCGTCACCATTCTAGGTAACATCAACCAGTGAGCCTCCGACGAAGCGCTGGTGTTATGTCCCGCTTTCTATTTATCTGTTTAGGTTTCCTTGGGTTGGTGATGTCATTTTCTGTTCTTTTTCTCTTCCTCTGAGTCATCTTGTCCCTCATTGCTTCATAATCTCCTTTCCTCAGGTTGAAGACCCTAGTTTCAGAATTTTAACCATATTGGAATAGAGGTTAGAATATGATCTGGTAGAGAGTTTCAGAATCATTGAGGTATTTCATCGGGTAAATAGAGGAAAGCTATTTTTATTACTTGGTGAGTTGATAACAATTAACAGTATGAATTTAAATTGTTGCCAAAGATTGAAAAGAGTGGTTGCCAGGTTTTTTTTAAACTCCATTGTTAGAGTGTGAAATTCCTTAGTAGAGACAGCAGTGGAAGCAGAACAGTTTGTATCTTTTGAAGGGAGGTGGATAAACATATGAAAACAAATTTTAGGAAACTGAGAGTAAAGAACTGGAAAGGAGACTAACTGGAGAGTTATGTCTGTGAAATTTTTTGACATTGGTCTTAATTTGAAAATGGAAAAATTCAGGTTCCATATTTTGTCTCCTATTTACGTTAGCTATAAAAAGAATTTCTGCCAATAGTAAACATTGTCATTCCCAGATCATTTTTGGTATTTCTTGCCTGAAATTGAGTGGGTCAAAACATAGTAGAGAAAAAAAACCCTTTGACCGTTGTCTTTATCAAAGGTGTCATGATCACTTAGTGATAATGGGAACTGCAGATGCTGGAGAATCCAAGATAATGAAGTGTGGAGCTGGATGAACACAGCAGGCCAAACAGCATCTTAGGAGCACAAAAGCTGATGTTTTGGGCCTAGAAGTTTTCTGATGAAGAGCCTAGGCCCGAAACACCAGCTTTTGTGCTCCTAAGATGCTGCTTGGCCTGCTGTGTTCATCCAGCTGCACACTTTGTTATCTATGATCATTTAGTGTTTTCTGCTTAGGACTTACTAATAAGTTCTTCCATTTAAAATAATCACTAAGAGCCTGTGGAAAAAGGAATTATGCAGAGCATTGCCAGCATGTTTTTTTAAAACAAAATCATCAAATCCCTCATCACATTTTTCCTTCCTGTCTTTATAACCTCTTCTAGTCTTGCAACCTTCCAATATTTCCTTATTGTTCCAATTCAGACTTCTTCTACATCCTCCGTTTTCCTCCTCCTCCTCCTCCAACTTTAATTTTTCCTTTGAATTGTTTTCCTTAAAATTTGTCCCGGTGTGTGCAAGACAGAAAGTTATGTAGAAAATGTTCCCAATTTGAACAATAGACGAGAGTTTGAGTTTGATTAATTGTCACATGTATCGAGATACAGTGAAAAGTGTTGTTTTGCATATTGTGTAGGTAGATCATAAGCATACAAAGTGCATTAGGATAACAGAGCAGAGTGGAAAATACATTGTTACAAGTGCAGAGAAGAAAGATCACCTTTAACATTTGAGAGGCCCATTCAAAAGTCTGATAGCACCAGGGAAAAAGCATTCTTGAAACTGTTTATACGCACATTCAAGCTTTTGTATCTTCTGCCTATCGAAGAGAATGGAAGAGAGTATAGCTGGCTGGGATGGGTCTTTGATTATGTTGGTTGCTTTCCTGAGGCAGTGGGAAGCGTAGATGGAGTTACGACTTATATGGGGGCAGACAGGAAAGGGGAATTGAGGCCTCAAGAAGATCAATTGAGGTCTTAACAAATGGCAGACAGACTCAAAGGTCTGAATGGTGCATTCTAAATTCCTATGTCCTGTATTTCGTTGTTTGTCAAACGTACAGGAGTTGAGGCAATAGCCATTGTATCTTTTTGTAGCAAAGGTTATATCATAAATGCACAGTCGGGACTCTGTTGGATGACATCACAGAGAACAAAAAACTTAGTCATTGTCATTCACATGCAAATTTATCTGTGCAGTTTGTCACTGAATTAGTTTTATCAACAGTACTTATTCAAGTTGTAAACCAGGTTTAATGTGAATACTGACATGGTAGATGTGTAAAAATGGAAGTGCAAGGGACAAAGGCCCAGATTTTGCAGTAGTAGTGATGGTGAAATGCCAGCTTTGCCATCATTACATCACCACACAGCCTACAAAGTTGACCCTACTCATGTCCACTATGAAATAGAACTGCAAAAGTTGCTTTGAATAATTCTATACTTCTTCAGAAGAGTGCTGTCTGGAGGTCATTCCTAAGTGATTAATGAGCTGCCAAAGATTTTCACTTTTACATTGTTGGTCTCAAAGTATCTTGTTGAATACCCTGTAATTTTGGATTTTAACAGTGCATTTTCTTATGATTACTGCGAATCACTCTGGCCCTGAAATGAAAACTTTATATTTGCAGGAAGTAAAATTTCTCTGATATGATTTTAAAAAAAACTTTTTCTAAAATGAATCTCATGATAAATCTGATGCACAATTTTTAATCTATCCTAATCCAATCATAATTGTTTATTTATCAGTCAGAAAATTGCTATTAATAGTTGTGAGTACCACTGTTTTTAGTTTTGTGATTTTCTGTTGGTGAGAATGCTTTATTCTAATTGTCTCGCTTGCTGACATTACCATCGTTGGACACCTGGAAATCCCTTGACCTGGTACAATTTTAAACTGTTATTAGGAATGTAAAAGCCATTGTCTGAGAGATTGCTTGATCTTTGTAGGCAGTTTGAGTTATAGTATCATCTTTACAATGTGGAAACAGGCCCTTTGGCCCACTAAATCCACACCGATCTCCAAAGGCCATATCCCCCAACCCTTTCCCTGTAACTCTGCATTTCCCACGGCTAACACACTTATTCTACACATCCCTGAATGTTGTGGGCAATTTAGCATTGCCAATCCACCCAGCCTGCACATATCTTTGGACTGTGGGAGGAAACCGGAGCACCCAACAGAAACCCATGCAGACAAGGGGAGAACATGCAAACTCCACACAGATAGTTGCCTGAAGGTGGTATTGAACCTGGATCTCTGGTGCTGTGAGGCAGCAGTGCTAACCACTGAGCTACCATGCCACATGAGTTGTGAAACCTGTTGATACGCTATTGATTGTGACAAAGGAAAAACTTGGTCTTCGTTTGTATCAGGCAAGATATAAAGTTTGATTCTTTATTTTCCTTTTTGAGAAAGTACTGGATTTTGGCATTACATTTGTGGATAGTTTTTTTCTAGTTTAACATTAAATTGTTTTGAGATTCTCTATCTCTTTATGTAGAGAAGCTATTACATGTATCGAAAGATTACTCTTGGTGAAACATTTCTAGGTTATGACATTTTAAATATTGCATAAAAACCAATCTAAACATTTACATCGACATGCGCAATTTTTGTCTCACTTTTTCTGTTTTTTTTCAAAACATTTCCAGAAATTTCAGAACGAGTACTGTTTATAACATATGTTGAATTGTTACTGAAAATACTGGCTTTACGTCTAAGGTTGTTATGTAATTAGTTGTTTATATGCATGGGGCAAGTTGGTATTGATGCTTTTAAAATGTAGGTTGGATGTTGGCTGATGATTACTTTTTCTGGAACTCATTCTTGATTGTTCTTGGGGTTGGAGAGGAGTTTCCAGATTATTTCTTACCTCACAATTTGACCCATTGACTTTTAAAATCTGTGTTGCTTCTCCCAGTAAACTACATACAGCTGGTAGAGAATGCAAGGGTTATAATACTTAGTCATAACATAAGTGATTGATGAGGAATTCAGTAGACCTTCTGATTTCTTTTTTGCCTTTAGTACATGTTTAGGTTTGACATGAAGTGTGGGTAGTCAAGCTGTTATTTATTACACACACGAAATAAAACACAAGTCTTAAAGTCAAAATAGTCACTGTCTTGCATCAAGATAACCAAATTAAGAAGTGATTTTATTTTTAAGATAGTGTCACAAATTTACTGAAACTGCAAGTTTCTTACAACCTCATGGTTCAGAAAATCAATGAATGATGATATGACAAATTTCTTCCATACATTGTTCAATCTTTAATTATCTCCCATATTTAAACTAAACTTTGTCTCTTATAGTCATGGAGTTACACAACATAGAAACAGACTCTTCAGTCTGACCAGTCCATGCCGAACATAATCCCAAACTAAACTAGTCCCATCTGCCTGCTCCTGGCCCACGTCTCTCCAAACCCTTCCTATTCATGTACTTATTCAAGTTTCTTTTCAACCTTGTAATTGTACCCACATCCACCACTTCCTCAGGAAGTTTATTCCACATGCGAACCACCTTCAGTGTAAAAAATTTGCCATGCATGTCTTTTTTAAATCGCTCTCCTCTCACCTTAAAAATGTGCCACCTAGTCTTGAAATTCCTCATGCTAGGGAAAAGACAACTACCATTAACTCTAACAATATCCCTCATTATTTTATGAACTTCGATAAGTTCGCCTGTCAACCTCCTACAATCCAGTGAAAAAGTCCAAGTCTATTCAGCCTTTCTTTATAACTCAAACCTTCTGTATGCAGAAACATCCTGGTAAATCTCTTCTGAACCTTCTCCAGCTTAATAATATCCTGGGCAACCCTAACTGGACACATTTTTCGGAAGAGGCCTCACCAATGTCCTGTACAGCCTCAACTTGACTTCCTAACTCCTATACTCAAAGGACTGAGCAATAAAGGCAAACATGCTAAATCTGCTTTTAACCACCTACAGGTGACGTAAACTTCTATGAATTATGTACCTGAACCCGTAGGTCCTTCTGTTCTGCAACACTACCAAAGGCCCTATCATTAATTGTATAGGCGTTACCATTGTTGCAATACCATTTATTTATCCAGATAGAACTCCAACTGACATTTTTCAGCCCATTAATCATTTAAACAAGATCGCTTTGTAATCTTAGAAAACTTTTTTCTTTGCATCCTATGCCAACAATTTTAGTGTCAGGCCTCCAGTCCAAAAAGCAACCCTCCACCACCACACTCTGTTTCCTACCATTAAGCCAATTATGTATCCAATTGACAAGCTCCACCTGAATTCCATGTAACCTAACTTTACTAATTAGACTACCGTGTGGAATTTTGTTGAAGGCTTTACTAAAGCCCAAGTCAACAATGTCTATTGCTCTACCCTCATCAATCTTTTTGGTAACTTGCTTGAAAAACTCAATCAAATTTGTGAGACGCAATTTTCCTCCCACAAACCATGCTAACTTTTCCTAATCAATTTTTGCCTCTCTAAAGTTCCATAAATCCTATCTTTTAAAATCATTTCTAACAATTTACCCACAACCAAAGTCTGATGCACAGGTCTATAGTTTCCTGGTTTCTCCCTACAATCTTTCTTCAACATAGTTATAACATTAGCCACCCTACAATCATCACGTCACTCCCCTGTATTTATGGATGATGCAGATGTTTCTGCAAGGGGTCTTTCAGTTTTCCCCGTTAACTTGCCACAATGTTCAGGGATACATTGGCTCAGGTTCCAGAGATTTATTCACCTTTATATTTTCTAAGACTTCCCAAACTACCTCTTCTGTAATGTGAGAGATAATGGGAACTGCAGATGCTGGAGATTCCAAGATAATAAAATGTGAGGCTGGATGAACACAGCAGGCCAAGCAGCATCTCAGGAGCACAAAAGCTGACGTTTCGGGCCTAGACCCTTCATCAGAGAGGGGGATGGGGGGAGGGAACTGGAATAAATAGGGAGAGAGGGGGAGGCGGACCGAAGATGGAGAGCAAAGAAGATAGGTGGAGAGGGTGTAGGTGGGGAGGTAGGGAGGGGATAGGTCAGTCCAGGGAAGACGGACAGGTCAAGGAGGTGGGATGAGGTTAGTAGGTAGCTGGGGGTGCGGCTGGGGGTGGGAGGAAGGGATGGGTGAGAGGAAGAACCGGTTAAGGAGGCAGAGACAGGTTGGACTGGTTTTGGGATGCAGTGGGTGGGGGGGAAGAGCTGGGCTGGTTGTGTGGTGCAGTGGGGGGAGGGGATGAACTGGGCTGGTTTAGGGATGCAGTGGGGGAAGGGGAGATTTTGAAACTGGTGAAGTCCACATTGATACCATATGGCTGCAGGGTTCCCAGGCGGAATATGAGTTGCTGTTCCTGCAACCTTCGGGTGGCATCATTGTGGCAGTGCAGGAGGCCCATGATGGACATGTCATCAAGAGAATGGGAGGGGGAGTGGAAATGGTTTGCGACTGGGAGGTGCAGTTGTTTGTTGCGAACTGAGCGGAGGTGTTCTGCAAAGCGGTCCCCAAGCCTCCGCTTGGTTTCCCCAATGTAGAGAAAGCCGCACCGGGTACAGTGGATGCAGTATACCACATTGGCAGATGTGCAGGTGAACCTCTGCTTAATGTGGAATGTCATCTTGGGGCCTGGGATGGGGGTGAGGGAGGAGGTGTGGGGACAAGTGTAGCATTTCCTGCGGTTGCAGGGGAAGGTGCCGGGTGTGGTGGGGTTGGAGGGCAGTGTGGAGCGAACAAGGGAGTCACGGAGAGAGCGGTCTCTCCGGAAAGCAGACAGGGGTGGGGATGGAAAAATGTCTTGGGTGGTGGGGTCGGATTGTAAATGGCGGAAGTGTCGGAGGATAATGCGTTGTATCCGGAGGTTGGTAGGGTGGTGTGTGAGAACGAGGGGGATCCTCTTGGGGCGGTTGTGGCGGGGGCGGGGTGTGAGGGATGTGTCGCGGGAAATGCGGGAGACGCGGTCAAGGGCGTTCTCAATCACCGTGGGGGGGAAGTTGCGGTCCTTAAAGAACTTGGACATCTGGGATGTGCGGGAGTGGAATGTCTTATCGTTGGAGCAGATGCGGCGGAGGCGGAGGAATTGGGAATAGGGGATGGAGTTTTTGCAGGAGGGTGGGTGGGAGGAGGTGTATTCTAGGTAGCTGTGGGAGTCGGTGGGCTTGAAATGGACAATTAAACAGCTCTTGGCATATGGGACCAGTTTGGTCCTGTTATTTTCCAAAGATAGACAGGCATTGGATGCAGTCTAGAGAATGTTCACTAGTTGATTTCTGGTATTGAGCAAATAGTAGAGATATTGAAGAAACATTTGTCTCTGTCTTCTCTGTAAAATAGACAAATTGTACACTGGAAACAGAAGCTAACCAAGGGCTAATAGTAACTCAAAATTAATTGCTTATTCTTCCATTGGATGTGGGTGTCGCTGACCAGGCCAGCATTTATTCCCAACCATTATTGCCCTTGAAGATGGTGATGAGTTACCTTAAAACACCGCTATCCATATGGTGTAGTTAAACACTCAATTCTGTTAAGAAGCATGTTTCAAGACTTTGATTCAGTCCTGGGGAAAGAATAGTGATTTAGCTCCAACTCAGAACGATGTGACTTTTGGAGGGCAACTTGCAGATGTTGGAGTTCCCATGTATCCACAGGCCTTGTCCTTCTACATGGTTGAAGTTGTAGATTTGGAAGACTATGTCAAAGGAGTTGCTAATGTGCATCTTTCATATATATTACTGTCACTGTGTCTGAGTGGTGAAGGATTTTAAATTGGTAGGTGGGATGTGAGTTAAGAGCTGGAGTGCTTTATATTGGCTAATGCTATGGAACTGAACTCATCCAAACAAGTTGACAGTATTCCATCACACTCTTGACTTGGGCCTAGTGGGTGGTGCACAGGCGTTGTGGAATCAGAAGGCTGGCTGAAAATGCTTCAGTCTTTTCTCTTGCATTGATGTACTATGTCTGGGATGGTAGTGGAGTCTCAGCAAAGAAAAAAAATTGGAAAATCTTAAGGGACTAAAATCTAACATTTCTTTCGGTCTGGTGATCTATGCTCGAGAGCTGTAAAATAGGTAGCTGTTAGAAATGATTTTGCAAAATTGTGAATATTCCTAGTAGTTTAAAAATATAACACCAATACTCCAAAAAGATGGGAGAAAGTAAAGAAAATAAACATGGAATTACAGGCTAATAATCATGAAGTCAATAGTTGGGAAATTGCTGGAATTTACTTCAAGGAAGATTTAATGTTGCACGTTATTAAGATCTCAGTCAAGACAAGAAAGTATTTTTGTTTAACAAATGAAATTTGAAATAGAACATAGAGAACATAGAACATTACAGCACAGTACAGGCCCTTCGGCCCTTGATGTTGTGCCGACCTGAAGCCCATCTAACCTACACCTACTACCGTTGCAGGCAAAGCGTTCCATTCCCTTACTACTCTCTGAGTAAAGAAACTACCTCTGACATCTGTCCTATATCTTTCACCCCTCAATTTAAAGCTATGCCCCCTCGTGCTCGCTGTCACCATCCTTGGAAAAAGCCTCTCCCTATCCACCCTATCTAACCCTCTGATTATTTTATATGTCTCAATTAAGTCACCTCTCAACCTTCTTCTCTCTAATGACAACAGCCTCAAGTCCCTCAACCTTTCCTCGTAAGACCTTCCCTCCATACCAGGCAATATCCTTGTAAATCTCCTCTGCACCCTTTCCAAAGCTTCCACATCCTTCTTATAATGCGGTGACCAGAACTGCATGCAATACTCCAAGTGCGGCTGCACCAGAGTTTTGTACAGCTGCAGCATAACCTCTTGGTTCCAGAACTTGATCCCTCTATTAATAAAAGCTAAATCACTGTATGCCTTCTTAAAAACCCTCTCAACCTGGGTATCTCAATTATTTACCAAAAGAATGAGGGCACAAGATTCTGCAGTTTAAGTAAAGGAGTTTTTACTATGCAGGAGTGAAATGAAATCAGCATTAAATACTTTTGTGGCTAAATCTTATAAAACTGCTTGCGTTCGCTTTCTCAGTCTGAGTTTTCTCTTGATTTTCTTTCCTCCAGTTCTAGAGAATTGCACCTGAGACAATCTATTTTACTGAATTTGCCTTTGCAAGGTCTGTTTATGGGATGTTACCATATTGCAACAGTTGCTGTTTAGTAGTTGAATAATCTATTGTCCTGTCAAGTTTAACAATAGAGTTGTTATTCCCATTTTTCTTTCTTTTGTTCGTATTCTAACACTAGCGTAAGAAGAAAATGTGTTTTGCTTCAAGTGTGATAGTTTGGCCAATTGAATCGAGTCCGGACGCAACATTTTATACTTACCTTTAAAAATAAGAAAAAAAAATTGGTGCCTAGACTATCTTTTTTGGGGCTTTGGTCTGGACCATTACAAATTGAGGGCTGTTGTTGGGATCAAAATCTCTACTTTTGGGTTGGGTTTAGGATTATTGGAATCAAAGACAGTGAGGGGTGAGTATTGGTGTTCTCTCTTCAGGTGTTACATTTGGTTGGTTTAAGTAGGATGTGTCTTTTGTACGATTGGCTCTAAGTCACTAAGAATTACCTGGGGGTGGAAGATGTCATTTCGAGAGTTTTATAGAAAGTGAGCAAGGTAGAGCCTTTGGAATTGGCAGATGGACTGGAGTTGGGGTTACCTTTGTGCGAAAAGGGAAGGTGATTGCAACAACAGCTTGACATTTACTATTGTCAGAAGTGCCATCAGAATCTTTGGAAATGGCTAAAATTCAATTGCAAATTAAGTAGATTGAATTAGAGACAATAGGAAAGGAAGAAGAAAGAGAGGCAAAATTTAAAAAAAAAGAGAAAATGAAATTAAACAGTTTGAATTATGATTAAAAGCAGAAGAATGGGAGAAAGAGAGTCTTTGAGTTATGGCAGTTGGACCTAAAAAGATAGGAGTAATGATGAGGACAATGAAGGAGAGCAGTCCCATCATAGTCTCAGGCCTGGTGAGGATCTATTTAAGTATGTCCAAGCATTACTTAGGTTTGACAGGAAGGATGTAGAAGCCTTTACATTTTATCTGACAAAGTGACAAAATAAATGAAATGACCAGTCACCAAAGAGATGGTGAGGTATTTGCATCAGTATCAGAGGTATCTGGGGTATGTGATGATGTGAAAAAAGCCATTTTAAGTGCATGTGAACTCGTGCCAGAAACCTACAGACATTTTAGGAATCTAAGGAAGGAACCTGGTCAGAAGTGCATGGAATTTGAAAAGAACAAACAGAGCAATTTTGATAGTTGGAAATATATCAAACTTGTGATACTCTTAGAAAGATGATTATTTTGGAGGAGTTTAAAAATTCACTTTCTGCAGCAGTGAATGCTAGTGGAAGAGCAGAGAGTTAGGACCGCAAGATTAGCAGTGGAAATCGCAGATGATTCTGGATTAATAAATTAATAAAACGGATACCCTTCATCAATTTCAACCCGTGATTGAAAAAAATTGGGGAAAAGGGAAAACTTCTGTTACTAAGGTAAAAGGAGATATCATTGAAGATAGTTTACCACTGGTTTGAAAGGAAGTCCATGAGGGGGAATAAAAAATAAAGAACCTCAGGTGTTTTCGCTCTAATAAAGTAGGCCACATGAAGTTGCAGTGTTGTGTGGTTCAGAAAAAGTACTAGGAAGACAGATGTAGGAAATCAGGTTAAACAGTGAGTTTTATTGAAGTGTTAAAGGAAAACACAGTGGAAGTTAAAAAGCTGCAAAAAGAATGTGCAAACTGATAGGTTTGGAAGAAAGTGTCGGATATCTTTAAAGAATTTACTTGTGTAGGTAAGGTTTACTCATGTGTACCAGAAGGAGCAGGTAAAGAAATTAAAATTCTAAGAGAGATAGGAGTAAGTCAATCTCCTCATGGTGAGAAATGAGATCTGTAATTCAGGAGAAGTATTGTCAGAAAAAATGTTAAAATATACAATTCTTGGTGAAAAGGGCAGTGTTCCTTTCTATAAAGTGAGATTGGAGAGTCTGGTGAAAAGTGGTGGTAGAAATAATAAAAAAAATTCTGTCCTGGAGATACAGTTTATCCACAGTATTGATATTGCTGGATCACAGGTGGGGGTGTGATTGAAAAGCCAGTGGAAATTCAGAAATTCTGAAAACTGAGGTGTTATAGGAAGCATATCTTGGAATTTTTCCTGACTCTGTGATTAAAAAGGTCACTTAGCCACAGGTTGAAACAGGAGGAGAAATCAAAGAGTAAGCATAGGGAAGTTGAAGTTGAGTTGGAGAAAAGCAAGAACAGGTGGAGGACAAAGTCGATTTTTTAGTTCAGTGAAGCAAGCTGAATTATAACAGAAAGATGAAAAACCAAAGTAATTGTATTAAAAAGCATACACAGAGGAAGAATTTGAGTATCCCAGAATGTTACTATCATAAAAGTGGAGTTTTGGAGTGGATATGGAGGCCATCACATATTCAGGCAGGTGAAAAATGGGAAGAAGTTCATCAAGTTGTTTTACTGGTGGTTTATAGAAAAGACATGTTGTGGGTAGCATATTAATTACCAGTAGGAGATCATTTGGGAGTAAGGAAAACTCAAGCCAAAGTACAAAAGCGATTTTTTTCTTTTAGCCTGGACTGCATAAAGATATGGTTGAATTTTGATGGACATGTCATATATGTCAAGTAATTGGAAAACCTCAGGCTGTGATAAAACAAGCACCCTTAATATTCATTCCTGCATTTGAGGAACCTTTTATGAGATCTTAATTGATTGCGTAGGAAATCAGTATTTGTTGGCCAACATGGAAGTATTTACGAGTGGAAGCCATTCTATTATGCAGTATCATGAGTAAATGAACTGTGAAAGAGTTAATAAACATTTTTACTAGATACAGACTACCCACAGAAATACAATCAGATCAAGAATCAAATTTTACACCAAAGGTATTTAAGGAAGTTATGGCTGGATTAGGAATGAAGCAATTCACATCTACCACATACTATCCACAATTGAAGGGAGCATTAGAACAGTGACATCAAACTTTAAAGGCCATGTTGAAGGCTTGTAGTCATGACTATCCAGGTGATTCGGATAAAGGAATTCTGCTTGTAATTTTTGCAATTTAGGATTCAGAAGGAGAACCTATAGAATGAAGGATTAACTTCAGATGATTCTGAAATGGGCAATCCTCAAATTAAATTGGACCATGAGGAAGTTCTCAAAAATTGGGATAAATTATTGAGTTCCTTCCAGAGGAAAATGGAAATGACCTGGAAGAGTTATTACAATCACATGAGGAGAAATATAAGAATAAGCTGAGAAGTACTAATCTAATTAGGCATGATCTGGGTATGGGAAATGCTGTTCCACTTAAGCAACATCTTTAAAGACTTACCCCTCTAAAGTTGGCACAAGTCTAAAAAGAGATTGAAAGCATGCTCTGAGATGTCATAACTGAAAAATTAAGGATAAAAATTTCAGACTATTTAGGTGGAGATTATTGTTGTAGCCATTCAATTTGAAAATTAGGCACATGACAGGATAAGAGAATATAATTGACGATGCATTGTCAAGGAGTGGTGAGCCTGTGGAATTCATTGCCACAAGAAGCATTGAATGTTTCCAAGAGGCAACTATACATAGCACTTGGGATCAAAGGTTATGCGGGGAGAGCAGGCTTAGGCTATTGAGTTAGATGATCAACCATGATCGTGAAGAATGGCGGAACAGGCTCAAAGGACTGAATGACCTTCTCCTGTTCCCATCTGCTATGTTTCTACATTTCTATGACTGTGATGAAGGAAGATGAAGGTGTTCGTTGGCAGAAGAAACAAATTGAAATAGACTGGTAAGCTGAATATTTGCATGCTTTGAGTCAATGTAATGTACATGTACTCTAGTGCATTAATAGCGTAAGGTTTTTTAAAATGAAGCCTTTTTTTATGTAGGTGGCTCATTTTTCTTTAAGTGAAGGAGGTGCAATGATACAATGGCTTCAAGTGGTGTATTTTGCCCTGTTTTTTTTTAAATCAAAAGAGGTTGAGACAAAGATGATCTGTTCCAAGTCAATAAAGTAAACAGCTTGTGAGGCCATAGATTTTTTTCTTACGAGTTAGAAAAATAGAAATAGCATGAAGGTGTGGGGTCAGACTTCCACAGAAGCAGAATTTTAGTTTAACTTGCAGTAGCAGTTGAGGTTTGGCAGCTGTTTTACATCACTCCCCACTGCATCTGTCTCTGTCTCTGTCTGTTTGTTTGTCTCTCTCTCTCTCTCGCACGCACGCGCTTTGTCTCTCTCTCAGAAAGTCTTATTAAAGTCATGTAGAATATAGATGAGACTACATCTGGGGTACTGTGGACAGCTTTGGTCTCCACATTTAAGGAAGGATATAGTTGCACAGAGGCTGTAAAGTGAAGGCTCATTAGTTTGGCCCCTTGAATAGGAGTTGTCTGATGCTGAGAGGCTGAGGAAATGTCATAGAATCATCAAATCATGCAATGTCTACAGTCGGCTCATTGAATCTACTCTGATCGTCCGGAGAGCATCTGACCCTGACCCACCCTCGACCCTATCCCTGTAACCCTGCATTTATCATGGCTAATCCACCTTGCCTATACATTCCTGGACACGATAGATAAATTTAGAATGGCCAATCCACCTCACTTGCACATTGTTGGAATGTAGGGAGAAACAGGACCACCCAGAGAAAACCCATGCTGACATGGGGTGAATGTGCAAACTCTACACAGACAGTTGCCTGTGGAATTGAATCCAAGTCATTGTTGCTATGAGGCATAACTGCTAACCGCAGAGCCACCATGCCACTCTGGTCTGTATTTTGGCATTTATCTCAGGGTCTAATTTGTTGTATATTCTTTGGAGTTTAAAAGAGTTACAGGTAATTGTACTGAAACATATACGATCTGGAGGGATTTGATGGAATAGACACTGATATTGCTTTCCCTACTGAAGAATCTAAAAGTTGAGGACACAGTTTCTCTGGAAGAGACTGGTCATGCAGAATTAAATGAGGAAACATTTCTTCAGTCAAAGGTTATGTGAATCTTTAAAATTCTCTGTTATAGGATTGGGAGGCCATCATTGAATGTACTAAAAGCCGAGGTAGATGGATTTTTGATTACTCAAGAATTAAGGGGCATAGAGAGCGGGTTGGAAGATGCAGTTGAAGCAGAAAATCAGTCATGATGATATTGAATAGCAGAGCAGGCTCGAGGAAACCTAAGGAATAAAAGGAACAATAGAACTATTTGGTTGAGAAGTAGGAAATGAAGAGAATTTGTCAACAGATTTTTTTTGGTGGTTTGAGGTGAAGTTTCCTAGAGGCAATGATAGCACCCTTGCTTTTTCTGATATATATTAGCGATCTAGATCTTGGAGTGCAGAGGACAACTTACAAGTTTGCAAATGAAATGAAACTTGGAAGAAATGTAAACTGAGGATGACAATATAGAACTTCAAAAGACATAGACAGGTTGTTGGAGTCAACAGATTGAACTTAATTTGCCAACAATGTGGAGAAATGAGGATGATGTATTTTGGCAGGGAGACTGTGGACAACCTACATAAGAAGAGAGGTACAATTCTTCAGGGGGTGTAGAAGCAAAGGGACCTGACTGTAAATGTGCATAATCAATGTGACAAGAGCATTTAATAAAGCATGTTATTTATAGGGGCATAGAAGTTTGCTAAATTATACAAGACCCTTGTTAGATATCATCTGGTGTATTGTGTGTCATCCCGGGTGCCACACTATTGGAAGGATGTGAATTAATTGGAGACAGTGCAGAAAGATTTACAAAGAGAGTCCAGGGATGGGAAACTTCAGTTAGCAGGATAGATTGGAAAGGTTGGGACTGATCTCCTTGGTAAGAAGAAGGCTTAGAGGACATCTGATAGAAAATTTCAAAATTGAGAGATCTAGATAGAGTAGATAGGTAGAAATTGTTCTTACTGAAAAGGATCAAGAATGTGCTGGCACAGATTAATGGCTTGCAGTGGTAGCCTGTGTGATGTTAGAAGAAATAAATTGTTAGGATTTAGAATGCCTACCTGGCATTGTGGGTTGGTAGGTTCAATTGAGGCAAATGAGAGTATATTGAATGATTATTTAAATAGAAATAATGAGCATAGACATGAGGAAACAGCAAGAGAACAGCATTCCGATTGCTGAAAGGACTCCTGGTAGTGATTCCACATTCTGCCATGATTTGGTAATACCCCAACAGGGCAATCCATACTTCATGCCTAGCTGCAGTACATGCTGGCTTAGAATACTCTGTTAAATTTATCGTCCATTCTAACCTATATTTCTGCTCAGCACTAAATTAACTTTTCTGCCTTGCTGCTAAATCCCATGTTTCTTTGAGTGCCATAGAATTCAGGGTTCCTTTTCAATGCTATCAAATCCCAAAATTTTCCATCCAGTGTTATCAAATTCATTAACATTGCCAAAGCCACTGACTCTACTGCTAACAAGCAGGATATCACACTCCACTTCAGAATCCTAAGGTCCTCACTGAACTGTGTCAAACTGCAGGACCACATCCTTTAAAGTTTCTTGAATTCTTATAGGATCAATTATACAGAAATGTTAACATAACTTTACCATGGTCTTGCAAACTTCAGAGTTCCATGTCGCATCCTCCAGTACAGACTCAGTGAAATGCCTTCTGCATCATTTCCCTTGTTTTGGTTTTTAAAGCCTACTGCTAAATTCGGTGTGTTATTCTACCCTATGCTTTAAGATGTACTTCAGGTGCAGTACATGCCTTATGACAACTATGGGAGGCACCATCTTTCAGCTGTAACATTAAATTGCTGCCTCTTCAGGAGGATACAAAAAAAAGCATTCTCTGAAGATATTGGGGAAAATCTCCTAGTTTTCTAAATCACACCAATTTAACCAACATATTTGCTGTTTGTGGGCTGTTGCTATGTGATTTGTTGAATTCGTCTATGTAACAGCACCATTTGCAAAGAAACAATTTAAGGCATCCTGAGAATGTGATACAAATCCAAGTTTGTTTGTAAAGTTGATGCTTCAGATTCTTCATCAAAACAGGAAGATTTTTTTTATTGAGACTCTGCTATGTTGCAATAGCACAATGTTTCTAAAACTATTTAGTTTTACTAAAATGAAAATATTTCGGAATTAAGCGCACGTATAAAGAGAGTAGACAGGGAGTAGCTGTGACATGTGAGACCTTATTTTAGGCAGTACATGTTTGCGGTCAGGAATGC
Organism: Stegostoma tigrinum; assembly: GCF_030684315.1. Taxonomy (NCBI): domain Eukaryota; kingdom Metazoa; phylum Chordata; class Chondrichthyes; order Orectolobiformes; family Stegostomatidae; genus Stegostoma; species Stegostoma tigrinum. The sequence goes on along the minus strand of NC_081356.1, from coordinate 57,443,768 downwards.
ACTGCCCTGAGAGTGAAAAGGGAACATAATTGCAGGACTATGGGGAAAAAGTGGAAGAGTGGCAGAAGATGAATTTTCGTGTGAAGGATTAACTTGGATATAATGGGCCAATGGTTTTCTTCTGTTTTGTGCAATGATTGTGATTAATTGTGGAGAGAATGTATTTGATAGGCTTTTACTCTTTTACTTTTAACATTCCAAAAACCTGCATTGTTTCAAAGAAGGGATAATTTGCAAGTGATTATTTTTCACAGAACAGTAATTTGTGTGCTATTATGTGACTGGCTCAATCTACCCTGGATACTTTTGACTTGTGCTTTAAAACTTTGCAGCCATAGAATATGATGCATAGCATAAAATGTTCTATAGTGTACCTTTACAGCAAATCCTACATTTTCCAGTGCATTCCAAGAATGGAGCAATCGTGTTTTACCTACCAGCATAAGCTAAAATTATAGTAGTGAGGCAACTAATTTAGCTCAGTCTTCTTAAAAATAGTATTTAGGTTTATTTTAGGGGTTTTTTGATCAATAGTTTACTTAATGCCATGAATGCTTCCAGTTATGTAACGAATGACGTGGAAATATATATTGAAATAGTTATTACCTCAAAAATAAACTCCCATAGGAAGAGTGGTAATGACAAACCACGTGAAATCCGGACTTAAGGGCAAATAGGTAAATATGGTCAAACTTGCTATTCATTGGATGTGTTTTCAAATATATCCAGAAACTAAAGATGAAACAAGTCTAAGTACCATTTTTCTACTTTTGATAATGTTCTTCTCTTTGTTGTATTTCCAACTGGAAGTTTGAATTCATGGGAAGTTAGGAAGCATTTGTTGGATATTGGTCATTCTTTCCTTTGTACTATATAAAATATTCCCTAGAGGCTACTACATATTTTGTGCAATATTTTAAAGACGTTGAAGGATTATTTACAGATTACATTGACTAAATTAAAGAAAGAACTTGCATTTATATAATGCCTTTCATAACATCAGAACTCACCGAAATATTTTGCAATGAGTAAAATGCCATTTTCAATTATTATAAGATAAAGATACATTGTAGCTAGTTCACATGCAGGAAGATTCTATAAATAGCAAAAGGCTAAATGAACAGGTAACCTGTTGTGATGAGATTGATGGAAGGAAAAGTCTTCTCCTGACATGTTAAAACACTTTATTGATTATTAAGTGATTTCTGAGCTACAGTCATCAATGATTAGTAGGCAATACAGAAGCCTAATTGTGCATAAAGCTCCACAAACAGAAATGTGATAGTGACTAGGTAATCTGTTTTTATAGGCATTGTTGAGGAATAAATGTTGGCCAGGACACTTAGGTGAACAACTATGCTCTTCACATCACTAGACCCAGCCTCTGCTAATTTCTGGAGAAGAGCATTCCACTGATTATAACAATGCCCACAAGAGAAAAAAAAGGTCTTAAAAATTGGACCTCTTATTCATAAACTGTACCTCCTATTCTGGTCTCCCTCACAAGAAGAAACTTTCTCCTGGTATCCAAACTATCAAGTTCCCTAAGAATCCTATATGTTTTAGTAAGATCATTCACCTAAACGCCATTGAGTTCGTTGAGATGGTGATAGCAGTGTGCAGTCCTGGAAGGTGTGCCTGACATTGTTCACTTTTCTGATCTGCTATGTTTGTTTTTGTTTTGCTACTTTTTCATTCGGACTTGGCGTATATAGTTACCACCTTGTGATGAGCCCTTCAGCATCTTAGGACTATATTGTCACTAAGCATTTGCGACTTTATATCAAATTCTCTTTCTTCTGCCTTATTTCCAACAATGACTAATACACTTCAAAAGTGCTTCATTGATTGTTAAGCACTTCATAACTGTGCGGTTGTGGATTATTGTTTCTTTTCCGCTGCTGTTTTTTTGAACTTTGGAAGCTGCCTCCGTGTGAGCCTACATTGGGTTGGTGTGGTGGGATGTACTGACAGACTTTCTTTTGACTCTGAACTTTGTTCCTTGAGAAGGCATTTGTGTGTATTTGTGTCCCTTTTTAACTGGCCGCCCACATGTGACTTCAAGTTTCCTGTGAGATGCTGACATCCCAATACCAGCTCCTACCCCAGATTCCCCTGGCAGTTTCTGCTGAAAAAGTTTAAAATTCCCCTCCAAATTAGTTAACGTATTTCTAATTGGACTCACACTTACTCGGAAAACCTAAGTTAGACTGTTTTATAAAGCGATTTATTTAATTATAGTCCTGGGGCCACATCTGACTTGTTTTACCATTGTACCAATTTTGGCAATGACTGCAGTTGAAAGGATTTATTTGATCAGAATTTGAAACATCTTGAGGTATCTATTGTGCAGTTGTATGTCCAGGCTTCCAGCAAGCTTGGGTAAAGCTTACCAACCATTAGAATGCTTTAGAAATAATCCAGTAGTGAAAGCTACAAACGAAACCCGGAAACTAGTGGCTAGTATATCTGTGTTGTCAAGCATTAAAAATTAGGGCACAAGTATCAAATTTGCAGTACTTTGAACAGACTTAAGAAATTGCATTTGTCTGTGAGAGGAGTAGCAGTTAAGTTGTATTTGAAGGCATTCAGCCTGATGATAGGTGAAATATTTGCATAGAGCCTTGCCTGTTTTTGATCATAAATATTAATTAGACATGCCTGTATGCTTTTTAATGATACATATATGGCTCTTTTATGAGTATTTAGTCATAGCCTATAAATGCTAACATATGGTTGTAGGTTTGTACGGAAAGTCAGAGGTATTTATTCAGTTTCCCCCACAGTGGCTGGAATAATACAAAGTAAACATAAAATCATTTCCTTTTAGAAATTGGGTGAGAGCCTTTTATTATGACTCTGATGGTATGTTCAATTTGTTGCTGTAATGACAATGGTTTGTTTTTATTAGGATTTGAATTCTACCACTGGCAATGAGTTCCAGTGAAAAGTAAACCTTGGAGTGAAAAGTAAACCTTGGAACTTGTCATTCCTTGTTGATTTTTTAAAAAATTATAAATGAGTTGCCGTAAATTGTTGTCACACAATACAATGGCTGTTGGAAATCTGAAATAAGAACAAAAAAATGCTAGTATGAGAGCAAAGCAGCCCAAGCAGTAGCTGTAGCAAGAAACAGAGTTAACCTTTCAAGTCTTGCATCAGAACTGAAGAAGAACAGAAATGTTTCAGTTTTTAAAGCAGTTGAGGGGTGAAGAAACCATAAAATATTCCTATGTTGATCCAAAGTTTCACAATCCTCTGAGTAGGAAAGTTTCTCTTCATCTCTGGCCTGAGTGTCTTCTCTCCATCTTTAGAAATTGTGTCCCTTAGTTCTACACACTATCAACAGGGGAAGCATCTTATCTGCATTTAACCTGTTCATCCTTTTAAGTATTTTCTAGTTTCAGTCTCTGAAATTCCAGCAATTCCAGAGGCCCAATTTTCCCAATCTCTCTCAATTGGACCATCATGCCATTCCAGGAACAAGGCTGGTAAATGTTCATTGTACTCCCTCAAAGGAAATAATAGCCTTCCTATGCTAAGGGAACCAAAACTACACACACTACTCCTTCAATTGTCTTCTAGCCAAGGTTCAATACAATTGAAGCAAAACTTTGCTACACTGTACTCAAATCCTCTTGCAATAAAGTCTAATGTACCATTATTCTTTCTTATTGCTTGCTGCACCTGTAAGTTAGCTTTGAGTGACTTATTTTACATTATATTCAATCTGCCACCTTCTTGTTCACTTACTAAGTCTGTCCAAAGGCTCTAGAAATTGCTTTGTGCCTTCCTGAAGCACACATTCCCACTTAACGTTGTGTCGTCCATGAATTATCCCCACATCCAAGTCATTGATATATTGTGAACAGCTGCATATCAAGTATTGATCACTGTGGTACCCACCAGTTACAACCTGCCAACATGAGAATGGCCCGTTTATTTTTACAGTCTGTTTTTTGCATGGTATTTCAATCTTTACCTATGCGAGTGAATGACTTCTATCCCACATAGTTTAATTTTCTAACCAAAATCCTTGTTGGGAGCTTTCGAAAGCCACCTGAAAGCTCAAGTACACTACATCCATTGACTACCTTTTTTCAATTCTGTTGGAGAGTTAGAAATACAAGAGTTTTTAAGCCAATGAAAGTAAGGACAGAGAATGGGGCAGGAAGAGCAATGGAGAAAATCCGTAAATTGGTGAAGGCTTGGGGACTTAAATAATGAAAGATTTTCTCAGTACAAGTCAAAAAGAGTGGTGAAGAATCATCTAGACCTGAAACATTAGCTTTTTTTCTTCTCATGGATGCTGCCTGACCTGCTGTGATCTCCAGCATTTTTTGTTTTCAGTACAGATTCCAGCATCTGCAGTAATTTGTTCCCAATAAGAATGGTAATAAATACAGGTTGTACCTACCAGGAGAGCATTTGCTGGATAGATTATTTCTTTCTCACTATAGCTGTGACCTGAACCACTTTGTTAAAATTTTCTGTTCTCATTTTAGATATCCAAGTGGTCTAGTAATGGTAAGACCCCAGTATCCCACTTATTTTTAAAAAAAAGAGTGAATCAACAAAGAATGATCAGTTATGATATGTACCTTTTGATTGGAGCTCATTACATTGGTCTAACATCTTTAAAACAAAACATCCAACAGGTTAGTCAGACAGGATTTCAAATTCACAAATCTATGCTGAATGTGCTCAATCAGATTATTATTGAAGTATCCATTTACCACATCCTTTATAGTAGGTTCTAACATTTTTGCTGCTATAGTTGTACAGCCTGTAATTCCCTGCTTTCTTTTTCTCTCTTAAAGAATGGAGTGATACTTATCATCATCTAATCTGCAGGAACCATTCCAGAATTGCTAAAGATCTTGGAAGATGGTGGTGGGGTGGCATGGTGGCTCAGTGGTTAGCACTGCTGTTCCACAGCACCAGGGATCTGGGTTAGATTCCACCCCCAGGCGACTGTCTGTGTGGAGTTTGCATATTCTCCCCATGTCTGTGGGTTTCCTCTGGGTGCTCTGGTTTCCTCCCACAGAGCAAAGATGTGCAGGTTAGGTGGATTGGCCATGCTAAATTGCCCATAGTATTCAAAGATGTGTCAATTAAGTGGGCCTAGGGGAAGGGCCTAGGTGGGATGCTCTAAGGGTCGGTGTGGACTCGTTGGACCAAAGGGCCTGTTTCCACACAGTGGGGATTCTATGATTCTATGATGATCCCTTATTTGAGGAAAGATATTAGTTCATTGAAAGCAGTTCAGAAAGGCTTCACTAAGATGATCCCTGGCGCATAGCGATTGTCTAATGGGCAAAGGTTACATTAGTTGGTACTCTACTCACTGGAATTTAGGAGAATGAGGGGTGATCTTTTTGAGACATGCAGGATTTTTAAGGGGTTTGGCAGGATAAATACTGAGAGAATGTTTACCATCATGGGAGAGTTTTGGAACAGATGGTACAGCCTCTGAATTAAAGGGTACCAATTTAATATTGAGATGAAGAGTTCTGCTCTGAGGGTCGAGATTCTTTGGAACTCCTTGCCACAGACAACTGTGGGCCACAGAGTCCTTGTGCATTTTTAAGGCTGAGATTGACAGATTCTTGATTAGTAGGGGAATCAAGAATAATGAGGAAAGTGCTGGAAAGTGAACGTGAGGGGTGTCAGATCAAGCATGATCTTATTGAATGGTGGAACAGGCTTGAGGGGCTGAGTGATCTATTCCTGTATTTTGTTTTGTGGTCTTATGTTCAATATATGCAGTATTTCTATAGCTACCTCTTACAGCTTTCTGGGATGTAGAATATCAAGTCCTGGGTATTTATTAATCTTCAGTACTATTATTTTGATGTTGCATGCGGATGAATTTTGTGTAGCACTTTGCACTGCATTTGAACATAATCTATGTTTCTCTTCTATATAGTTTGTGCCTCCCCAATCTGGCACCCTCTCGTCTAGCAGCCTCTATGGTTTGACGACTGCAGTACTCTCTAGTTTTCTTTGTAGTAGCTGTGCATTGATCTTTATTCATATTACTTTTTATTACTATTTGTTCTGTTTGCACACTTTAATTCCTGCTTTATGCCTCCACTTGGAAAATTATTCATCCATTAGGCATGTGGTTGATATATATCATGGTAAGATCTTTACTTTGAAGGTGTTTCTGCATTGAATATACTTGACTTTTCACTGATCTGGCTGTAGTAAGGTTTAAGGATATACAGCCTGTACCCAGTACCATTATCTTTTGCTTGCATTGAGAAATATTTCATTATTTAGGTCCCATGCCCTTCACCTGTTCACATGTTGTTCTTCATTCCCCATCTCCTTCCAATGGTTTAAAACACTTGTGTTTGTATATATGTTCAGTTCTGATAACTGGTCATTGACCTGAAATGTTAACTGTTTTTCTCCATAGGCACGGTCTGATCCGCTGAGTTTTTTCAGCACTTCCCGTACCAAATACAAGTTAGATGTTCTGTTTATTTGTGTTGTGAATTCATGCCCCCGGGGAAATAAAACTAGGGCTGAATCTTACATTTTCCAACTAACCCCTAATTCTGTCAAGTTTTGCAGAGTGCTTTTTGCTGTAAGACCTTGCCCTATCCTACCAAACTCATCTCATAATTACCTATGAAGTTTCTCATGCATGATATCCATCTCATCTTGCCATGCAATGTTTCTGGAACAACTCACCACTCGGTGACTATCCACCAAAATGCTGGCAGCCTGTGTGCCCACACTATCTTTAAAAGCTTTTTGTACACCTGGATGAGCAAGGCATTTCTTAGCTGCCCTGCTCAGTCGAGTATGTTTGCACAAGTTATTGGAGAAGGAGAAGGTTGCACTGTGGTTCTTCGGGAACTTGGAGTTGTGGACCAGAGGTAATGCAACAAAGAGGTGTCACCTCACAGAGGACCAACAGAGGAGTTATGCTACTAGAAGCTGACAGCCTTGTCTGATTTTGTAATTTGGGTCACTGCCATCTCCATGTATAGTTAATGGACAGAAATGCGAGCTGGATGCCTGAGCCTATGTGCAAAGTGCCCTACTGCAGCCTTTCAATGCAAACTCTTGCGATTTACATTGCAAATCTGTGCTTCCTGATTTCACTGGCAGTGTATATTTGAGTGCCAGGTTGATTGTGATGTGTTGGCACATGCTGTTACCCTTCAGGTAAGAATGAGTTTGGATAATGTCTGTTAATTGTTATGAGAAATGTGGTTTCATCACAGGCAAGATAGATGTCATTTGGAGTAAGCAGCAAGCTGAATCTGCCAAGTATACGCTGTGGTTTCCTTGTCGAGTTTGTTCGGCGAGTTCGATTGGCTGGAGGTCTGACTATTAGTGAGATGAGTTATGTCAGCAAGGCATTTAACAAGCAATAATGACTGTCAGCTGGCATCTCACAGTTGCCTAAAGAGAATCTTGCCACATTGCTAATGAAAAGCATTAAAGAGGGAGCAAACTGATGTCAACGTTGAGATGGTCCTTGCTGCACCTGTCTGATTCTGCTACACATTTCACCATAGCCTACATTGCTTCACCCCCTTATAGATTCTGACTTAGAGTCAGGTTGGCTAACTTGAAAGAGCACTCATTCCTAAATTAGCAAATAGGCAACTCTTCTCTCTGTCTAGAATTAAGCGAAGACTAGGAAGCTAAGGCAGTCTGATTCCACACTCAAGAAAACTCCTTTGTTCTCAACCTCATCCCTTTTCCACTGCTCACTCACAATGAACCTTGTGTCCAACGTTGTCTTTTTTACTTGTCCCACTGCTTCTTGTATTATGTTGAGACCTGCTGATAATGCTGATTCTTGTACACTTTTGTTGGCTGCCAGTAAAACTAAATAACCACATTTATATGGAGGTGACAAATCTGTTCAAATAAACGTTTCTTTCCTCAGAGTTGTTCACATCATATCTCACTGTTACTTCCAGCCTTCTTCCACCTGTTACTGCTTCAATGGATTGAACCTCCTGGAAGAAAAGTTTAAAGAAAAGTAAGGTAGCATTGTGGTCCATTAGGTTGGGGATCTTTCTCAAATACAGGTTTGGTTACATAGTTAATTTGTCAACACAGTTTGCTGAAATTCTTCCGTGCGCAGTCTGATGCTAATATTCATTACTGTTTGTGTGACGTTCATTCCTATGTTTGTGATGAATAAAAGATTATGAATTAAAAGGAGACATGCCTTTTGATATTGTTTTCTTTGTTATTTTTTCTTTATGATTTACCTTTCAAATATATAATGTTCACTCCCCATGCTATTTTGCCTCATTTGGTTAATAGTTGCTCATGCTAATGGATGTGAGATTATTCCTTTGATTCTTCACTTGCCATGTTGATAATAGAAGTCATTGTCGGCCTTTGGATTGTTTTTGAGAAAAAGAAGAGAAAATGCATTTTTAGGTAGAAATTATTTGTTAAATTTGTTCTAAGTATAAATAATCAAGTTCATTAAATGACCTTATTTGCCCTATACTTTTTGTGTGAAATACCGTAAGGTTTTCAAGTCGAACTGGATATGCTGTATTGCAGTGGCAAGATGATATGGATCATGTCTGGATTTTAAATTTATTGTACAGTATTTTTTGAACTATAGTCCTACCTGATTTATATGAGAAATTAATGATGTAACAAATGAAAGGCTAATTGTTGAAAGGATTTAAAAAAAAATTTACATGTTGTTTGGTTGATGCCACTACTCTTCAGGATGTGTATATTACAGCTGTCAAACAAGATAGATAGGCATAGCATACTACACCTAATTAGTGCTTAGTCCAGCTAATATGCAGCATTCCTATGTGGAGAATTGTGGGTGTAAACTAGCATCTAATTACTCCGTGGCACTCCCTGTTAGAATAGTGATATGAAATTGCGTCATTTCATATGTAATTATGAAATGATATTTCTGAAAACAAAACTTCATCTTAGGTGCAGACACTTTTCTACTCTTTCTGAACTAACTAGTTCACAATCAAGGAAGCTTTTAGGAGTAAAACTGACTTGTGCAATTTGGCTTGATACAACAGTTTCTTCCTTAATGTTCATTTGAGACCTTGTATCTTAAAAAGATATGATAAAATGTTTTTGTTCTTTGTGCCTGATGTTACACTTGACAGAAATTACTATTCGTATGTACAGAATGTCTAACAATTTTAGCAGATGCTTCATGAGCCATGCAAATAGTTGTACGATGCATGTGCCTTGTAAGTTTAAGAAAACCTCGCTGAATATTATCCATGTTTGGCAAAATGTCTTTGGTTTTGAAAAATGCCTGGTAGGTGGATTGTAAAAGTCTAAACACCTCTGTTTAGGTTGTAATTGGCATTTGAAGAAGTCATTTGGTGAAAGAATTTCTGGAAACACTGAAACTTTAACACAGGCGTTTGCCACTGTACTGAACCGATACTTTTGAAAGGACTTTTGTACTTCAAAGATATTTTCTTTTATACTTGAAAAACCTGCTGTCTTGACGTACTCTGTATTTAAGTTTGGTTAATTTTTCACTATAAATTGGGTTGGTGGGGGCGGAGTGGAGACCAAACAAATTGGTACAGCCATATTGAGTCTCGCGGTACTTAAACCACATATCCAATTTCTTGAAGAGGTGTCTCTAACTCGGGGTCACTTAGTCTTATCGCGAGAAGTCAACTATTTAGGACTGGGATGAGGAGAAATGTCTTCACTTAAAACATGGTGAATCTTTGGAATTCTCAACCCCAGAATATTGCAGAGGTTTAACCTCAAAATTCAAGACTGAGATCAAGAGATTTCCAGATGTCAAAAATATCAAGGGATAGGGAAAGTGAGGGAACGTGGCATTGAATTTTTTAAATTCATTCGTGGGATGAGGGCATCGCTGGTTAGGCAGCATTTATGGCACATTCCTAATTGCTCAGAGGGCAGTTAAGAGTCAACCACACTGCTGTGCGTCTGGAGTCACATATAGGCCAGACCAGGTAAGGATGGCAGTTTCCTTCCCTGAAGGACGTTAGTGAACCAAGTGGGTTTTTCCAACAATTGACAATGGATTCAAGATCATCATTAGACTCTTAATTCCAGGTATTTATAGAATTTAATTTCTACCATCTGCTGTGGCAGGTCCCCAGAACAATACCTGCATCTCTGGATTAACAGTCCAGCGATAATACCACTAGGCCATTACCAGCCAAGTTGGCAGATTAGCCACAGTGGAGTTGATTGGCAGAGCTGACTTGAGAAGACTGCACATGCTCCTACTTCCCATTTTCTTATGACAAGTTCTCAAACACCACTGTCAAGATACTCTCAACATTCCAGATATACTTTGCATAGGATATGTAAAATAAAGATTTACTGAGTGCTTTTGTTTGTCAGTAGTTTTTCAAAGCTGGGAAATTTGATAAAGATGTCTTTTTGGACAATGCATTTGGCACATCTGTCCAACAGTGCATCATCAATGTCAGCAGGGACAGGGATCAAATTTCCCAATGTATTCCAATGATTTCCTTGTTTTAGAAATACTGCCTTGATTAAGCATCATCTAACTGAAGCTAGTTTGTGGAGGAAAACATTTTAAAAAGTTGCAAAAAATGGCAGAGCTGGCAGTTGAGGACTTGTGCAGACCAGTCAGACCAGAATAAAGCAGTACAAAATTTGAAGTTTCATATCTTCTACCTTTTTCTGAAAGGAAAGAATATTGAACAGGAAAACAATATATTTAGCAGTTATCTTAGGTGACAAAAAGATTACAATTGTGCTTATTCCCCCCACCTTGTCTAAAAGATATTTTTCACCTCCCCTTGTTGAAGTGTCAAAAGTTTGTTTGTGGATTTGTGGGAGGATCGTGTCTGATATGGATGATGGAATTAAATAGTATTCATCGGCCTAAATGACAAATGGGATGTTTTCTAGCCAATGAATGTGGGTGAACAGGAAAAGATTAGAAGTTGAGCATCTTTTGGCTCCCTGACTGGTTCCCATAATTTTTTGAGCTTGTTGGAGGTGGGTTGCAACAGGATTCAGCAGCTGTTCGACAGAGGTAGGCTGCAAATTAAGCATTTAATGCCTCATTTGGATGGGATTTCCAGAGCCGTTTGGCATCTTCAAATGGGACCTCTTCTATTGAGACTAAAGCTGACGACCGATTGGATCGATCCTCCCATCACCAGACTGTCTGGGTTGAAAATGTTTCTCCTGATCACCCAATCATGGAGCTGCTGAAATGAGAAAAACACAACCAAGGCAACAAGCATCCTGAGAAGTTCCCTCTCGTCAGTGATGTGCCTGACTGTGGAAGTTTTTTATTTTAAAATGTTCATCGTGCTTTATGGAGAGTTTCCATTTTGAACTGCTGTCGGTTTTCTACCTCCTCAGTAAGACCCACCTCTCCTGGTGGGGTTACTAGCACTCGAGCGTTGCAAACCCTGTGATTGGACATCCTGTCCCTGAAACCAGCCCACTCTCTCAGATGCATGTGTGCAGGTGAACTCTTAATTTGGCGTGACGTGGAAGATTACAACTCATAAGCCATGGAAGGGGACCTTATCAAGCTAAAGATTTCACCTGATGTTTCCTAAATTAGCATCTCAATCTGAGTATGGTTGATAACCAGTAAAATGTTTATCTGATATTATAAGAAAAAAAAATCTTTCCTCAAAAAGCCTAAAATGAGAGTATGGTTTTAAATGTACACAGAACATGGACTCTGCTGCGGAAGGGTCAGTTTTGTATCCGTTATCTTTATGGGTTGTATCTGAATTGGTCACTGAGGGCACATTGAATTCTATCTGTGACCAATAATCTACGCAAGTTAAGCGTAGCTAAGCTTCCCCTCTCCAAATTCCCAGGTTAAAAATGCAACATTGAATATTGACTCATTTGACCATGATTGTTTACAAAAGAAAATGTGCCGTTGCATAAATCAATTATGATTGAAGCATTTGGAGGAGGCAATGGCCTAGTTTTATTTCTGGAGTGTTAATCTAGATTCTAGTTTTGATAGGGCTCCTTGATGCCACATTTGCTCACATACGGTTAAAGTTAGGTCACATGGGATTCAGGGAGAGCTAGCCAATTGAATACAAAATTGGTTTGATGGTAGGAGCTAGAGGTTGCTGGTGCGGGGTTGTTTATTGGACTGGAGGCCTGTGACCAGCAGTGTTCCATAGGGATTAGTGCTGGGTCCACTGTTGTTTATAATTTATATAAGTGATTCAGATGAGAATTTAGGAGACATATTGAGTAAATTTTCAATGACTTGAAAGGTGGTGGTATAGTAGACAGTGAAGAAGGTTATTTATGACTTCAGAGGAATCTTAATCAATTGGATCAATGGACTGAGCAGTGGCAAATGGAGTTTAATTTGGATAAATGCAAGGTATTGCATTTTGTTAAAACAAACAAGGGCAGGATTTATGCAGTTTATGGTAGGTTCCTGGGTAGTGTTGTTGAACAGAGAGACCTAGGGGTTCAGGTACATAGTTCTTTGAAAGTTGTGTCACAGCTAGACAGAGTGGTTAAGAAGGTGTTTAGCATGCTTGCCTTCAATGCTCAGAGCATTAAACAGAGGAGTTGGGATGTCATTGTTGAAGTTGTACAGGATGTTGGTGAGGCCTGTTCCGCAGTATTGTGTGCAGTTTTTGTCATTCTGCTGTATGAAGGATATTATTACATTGGAGCGGGTTCAGAAAAGATTTACCAGGATGTTGCTGGAACTGGAAAGTTTGAGCTGTAAGGATAGGCTGGGATGTTTTCATTATAATGTAGAAGGTTGAAGAGTGACCTTAGAGAGGTTTATAAAATCATGAGGCATGTGGATAAGGTGACTAGCGAAGATCTTTTCTCTAAGATGGGTGAGTTCAAAACTAGGAAGCACATTTTTAAGGTGAGAGGAGAAAGTTTTAAAAAGGAACCTGAGGGACATCTCTTTCATAGATGGTAGTTTGTATGTGGAGTGAAGTGCCAGAGGACATGGTAGATGCAGGTATAGTTGCATATTTAAAAGACATTTGGATAGGTGCATGAAAGGTTTGGAGGGATATGGGCTACATGTGGTCAGATGGGATTGGTATAGTTTGGGAAATTTGGTTGATCTGGACGAGTTGGATCAAAGGGTCTGTTTCCATCCTGTGTGACTTTGACTCTATGGCTGTCACTCCTTATCTCACCTCTGGAATTTAGCACTTTTGTCCATGTTTGCACCAAGGCTGTAATGAGGTCAAGAGCTGAGGGCCCTGGCCGGACTCAAACTGGATATCACTGAACAGGCTATTGCTGAGCCAGTGCAGCTGGAATGCTTTGTTGATGACCCCTTCCATCATATGTCAGGTCAATGCTAGTGTTGTAACTGTAACGGCATGGTTAGGGGAATGGCAAGTTCTGGAACACAAGTCTTCACTAGTATTGCTGGAAGATTGTTATGCCCTTTGCAGTAATGTAGTGCCTCCAACTGTTTTTTGATTTCACATGAAGTAAATCGAATTTGCTGAAGAATAGAAGAGGTCGAAATGGATCATCTGCTGCCACTTATAGCTGAAGGTTGCCGTGAATGCTTCAGCCTTTTCTTTTGCACTGATGTGTTGAGCTCTTACAAAGAGCAGAGGTCCCAGCACTCAGTTTTGTGGAAAGTCACTGGTCAGGGTGTTCTAGCCAGAAAATCACTCCTGCTTAACTACTCTCTGTCTTCTATGAACAGACCAATATTATATCCAACCTCCCAACTCACTGTGGATCCCACGTGACTTAATGTGCTGGATCAGCCAACCATGAGGCTGGCAAAATGCTTTAATAAAATCCATACTGAAGCATCCACTCCCTCATCCTCAATGATGTTTGCCTCTTCCTTAAAAAATTTCATTGAGTTGAGACACAAGACCTCTCCCGCATAAAGCTTTGCTGACTATTGCTGATAAGACCATTCTTTTACAAATGCAAGTAAATCCTGTCCATTGAAATCTTTCCTAACAATTTCCCTATCACTGTTGTAAGGCTTATAATTTCCTGTATTATCCCTGTTGACCGTCTTCCATAACGGAACAACATTGGCTATTCTCCAGCTTCTGTAACTTCACCTGTGGCTAAAGAGGATACAAGATCTCAGCCAAGGCCCCAGCAATCTTCTCCCTTGTCTCCTTCAGTATCCTGTGTTAGATTCCACAAGGCACTGGGCACTTTGCTATCTTATACTTTCCAAGACACCCAATACCACCACCTCCTTAATATCGATACTCCCAAGATATCAGCATACACCTACCTGATTTTACCAATAGCAACGTCCTTATCCATGGTGAATACTGATGCAAAGTATTCGTTAAGGACCTTGCCCACTTCCTTTGGCTCCATGCATAACTTCTGTCCTTTGTCCTTGAGTGGACCTACCCCTTCCCTAGCTGCCCTCTTATTGCACAAATACAGGAAAAGCAGTACAAATCCAACCTGACTAATGACCACCCCACCAGTCTACTCTCGATCATCAGTAAAATGATGGAAGGTGTCACCAACAGTGCTATCAAGCAGCACTGTTACTCAGCAATAACCTGCTCAGTGATGGCCAGTTTGTGTTTCGTCAGAGCCACTCAGCTCCTGACCTCATTGCAGCCTTAGTTCAAACATGGACAAAAGAGCTGAATTCCAGAGGTGAGAGTGGCAGCCCTTTACATCAAGGCTGCATTCATCTGAGTGTGGCCTTGGAGCCCTAGCAAAACTGGAATCAATGGATATCAAGGAACAAACTCTCCAGTAGTTAGAATCATACTCCACACGGTGGAAGATGTTCGTGGTTTTTGGAGGTCCGTCACCTCAGCTCCAGGAGTTGAAGCTGTAGGAGTTCCACAGGGTAATATGCTAGGCCCAACCAACTTCTGCTACTCCATCAATGACCTTCCCTCCATCATAAGATCGGAAGTGGGAATGTTTGCTGATGATTGCTATGTTTAGCACCATTCGTAACCCCTCAGACACTGAAGCAGACTGTTTCCAAATGCAACAAGATCTGGACAATAACCAGGCTTGGGCTGACAAGTAGCAAGTAACATTTGCGGTACACGAATGCCAGGCTATGACCACCATCAATAAAAGACAAACAAACCACTGTCCCTTGACATTCAATGGTGTTAGCATCACTGAATCCCCCACTATCAACATCCTGGGGATGACCATTGACCAGAAATTCAGCTGGACTCACCACATAAACATAGTGGCTAGAAGAGCAGGTCAGAGGCAAGGAGTACTGCAACAAGTAACTCACCTCTTGACTTCCCAAAGTCTGTCCGCCACCTACAAGGCACAAGTCAGGAGTGTGATGGAATACTCCCCGCTTGCCTGGATGAGTATAGCCCCAACAACACTCAGGAAGCTTGACATCATCCAGGACAAAGCAGCCCGCTTGATTGCCACTGCATCCACTCCCTCCACCATCGATGCTCAGTAGCAGCAGTGTATATTATCTACAAGATGCACGACTGAAATTCACCAAAGATCCTCAGACAGCACCTTCCAAACCCACAACCACTTCCATCTAGAAAGACAAGGGCAGCAGATATAGGAATACCACCATTTTCAAGTTCTGCTGCAAACCACTCATCGTCCTGATTTGGAAATATTTTGCTGTTTCTTCACTCTCACTGGATCAGTGTTCTGGAATTCACTCCCCAATAACATTGTGGGTCAACCCACAGTGGTGGACTGCAGTGGTTGAAGAAAGCGGCTCACCACCACCTTTTCAAGGGCATCAAATGCTGGCCCATCCAACAACGGCCACGTCCTACAAAATGAATAAATAAAAAATAAAAATAGAGAATGCATCGGGATTCTCCTTAATCCTACTTGCTAATGATATTTCATGCCCTTTCCAGCCCTCTGAATTTCTTGTTGAAGTTCTTTCCTGCTTCCTTTATATACTTAAAGGGTCTTGTCTGATTTCAATTTTCCAAACATTACATATGCCTCATTTTTCTCTTTGACTAAAATTTCAGCAGCTGTTGTCACCCAGGATTTCTGAATGTTGCCATCTTTACCTTTCATGCTGACAAGAACACGCAGCCCTGAACACCAATCAAATGACCTTTACAAGACTTCCACATGTTAGATGTGGGTGTATCTTCAAACGCTCATCCACCAATCCAAACTCTCCAGTTCCTGTCTGTTAAAGTTAGCCTTCTCCCATTTTAGCACTTCTGCCTGAGCACCAGTCTTATCATTATCCATGGCTAACTTAAAACTTATGGAATTATGATCACCGTTCCCAAAATGCGCCCCCACTGACACTTCGATCACCTGGCCAGGCTAATTCCCAGTACAAGATTTGGCCTGGCTCCTTTCCCAATTGAATTATCTATGTATTGTTTCAAGACACCCTCCTGGATGCACTTAACAAATTCTGCTCCATCTGTAGCCCTGGATCTAAGGCCGATATTGGAGAAATTAAAATCACCCACGAAAGCAACCATGTTGTTCTTACATCTTTTCATGATTTTTTGCCATATTTCTTCTCCTACCTCCCACTGGCTATTGGGATGTCGATAGCATAACCCCTTCATAATGACTATATCTTTCTTAGCCTGAGTTTTATCCATTTGGCATTGCTAGGTGAGCCCTTCAAGATGTCCTGCCTTAGTGTAGCAGTGACATTTGCCTTAATCAGTAATGCATCTTCCGCACCCCTTGCATCTCTCTGTATCACACCTGAAGCATCCACAATCTGGGACATTGAGCTGTGATTCTCTAAACCAAGTTTTTGTAATGTCTACAACATCGTAGATCCATGTACTAATCCAGACCCTAAACTTATCTGCATTCTACACCTTGCATAAAAATAAGTACATGTCACACTGGTAACACTGTCGTGTTCATTAACATGGCACTCTAAATCTTCCAATTCGACGTACTTGACTTAACCTATACTCTCCTTAATCGCTACACAAGCTGATCTACTGTTCTGGTTCCTGTCCCCTTGCCACGCCTGTTTAAACCCTTGAGTGGTACTGGCAAACCTATTGGTGCCCCTCCAGCTTAGGTACAATCTGTCCTTATTGAACAGGTCTTTCCTTCCCTGAATGACATGCCAGTAATCCTGATATCTAAATCCCCCCCCTCCTGCACCAGCTGTTTAGCCATACATTTAACTGTATTGTATTTCCATTCTTGGCCTCACTAGCAATTGGGATTGCAACCTGAGAGGTCCAACTTTTCAACTTTTTGCCTAACTCTTTAACTTCACTTTGCAGGACCTCATTTCACCCTTCCCTTTCAGAATAGTCTTTGCCCACTTACAGATATCCTTGACCTTGGCACCAGGGAAGCAGCACACCACTGGAGTCTCTTTGGAAGCTACAGAAATGCCTGTGTAGACAAATGGAAGGGGCCATACATAAGAGGAGGAATGGAGTCAATATAATGAGTCGGATTATAGCACCGAAGTGAGCTCTAGAGATGGAGAAGAATGATGTCATGAAATTTAAACATGAAAATGAGAATTATAAATTTGAGGCATTGAGAGACTGGGATCCAGTATTGGTTGGTTGGTTTTTCCATAATGCATCAGTGGCAGTTGAGATACGTGTAGAAGCATTGATGTTTATGGATAGAGGATGGGAGGGCTGTTGATAACACATTGGAGTGACTGAATTAGAAAGTGGCAGTGATCTGAATGAGGACTTCACCAGCAAGTGTGATGAGTGGTGGAGACAACGTAAACGACATTATGCCAGTGCCAGCATGATGACATGTATTTAAAAGCACTATTTTTAAAGATTGCAATTTTTTCAAGAAAATTGATTCAGAATAGATTCTAGGTGAATTACAAGTTCAGTGAGGAGCCACTATGTCACAGCATCCCATTATGAAATTGCAGACTTACGTTGGCTTTGCCACTTAAAATTATGGGTAGGAGAAGGATAACAGACTGCTGATTGAATTTTATGCTATCTTATTGGAATCACAGAAATCTCAGTTCTGAAGGAGGTTATTCGGCCCACGAGGTACTGTAACTTTGTGCTATTCTCCTACTTTCTTCCGTGTACCTTCTCAGTTTCTATTTAAATAATCATCTAATGCCCTCTTGGATGCATGAATTGAACCTGCCTGCACCATTCTTCCAGGCAGTGCATTCTAGATTAGAGCCACTCATTGTATGCGTTTGCTTTTTCTTGCATCACGTTTGCTATTTTTGCAAATAGTTTTAAATCTCAATCCCCTCGTTCGTAATCCTTCTACAAATGGGAACAGTTTCTACCCATTTAATATGTCCAGATTTTGAAAAGAGCTCCACTTAGCCGCCTTCTCTCCACAGAGAACAGCACAATCAATGCAGATGCCATTGGACCTGCTGTGTTACTCCAGCAATTTCTGTTTTGTTTGTGTCTGAGGTCTAATAAGTGTTTTCTATAAATTCAGCGTAATGACCTTGCTCTTGTACTCTATGGCCCTATTAAAGCCCAGTCGATTTTATTTAAATCTCACTGCTCAGAAATTTTGTGACACACCCCTGGAGCTGGTGCGAGTTGTAAGAGGTCATTAAAGCCCAGTACGCTGTATGCTTTATTAACTGAAATAACTCCAGAGTCTGGTATCATGTCACTAAGTCACCTATAATTTACACATGGAGAGTGTTTGACATTTACCCAACTCCCTCAGAACCAGCTGTGGGTGAGCAGGATGTCTGATACCCCATTTGTATCTGTCAGCCAAGGCTCCCTGAGTGGAGCTGTTAATCTAGTCCAAAGAGGAAATTCATATTTTATGAAGAGGAGGGCAGGGATCAAGTTATAATAGAGTTGGAAGGGAAATAAAACACACTGCATTCCCCGCGGTGCTCACCTATCCCTAAAAGTATCAAGAATATTGGTGGGCATCATGTGCTCCTTCTCCAGGGACACTCGGGTCCAAACATAGCCACGGAAGAAGGGCAGGCAATCAGCCATAATGTCCCCTTCCACAGCCCACTGCCTGGGCCTGTTTAATGACAAGCCTGACCAGACCTAGGAGCAGATCCACAAGGAGATCCTCTGACCTGCCCTCAGACACTCCTGTTCTGCTCCATCAGCCAGGTTTCTGTGATTAGACCAGAGTAACAGCCCCAGTCAGGGAATTCATATTCTGTAAGGTGCCTTTGTTCTAATAACTGTGCTTGTTCTACCACTTTCAGTGATTTGCACAGATATATACCCAAGTTCTTCTTCTCATGCACCTTCGTTGCGTATTGTAACACTGTTTTATATTTTCTGTCCATGGATGTGGGTTTGCTCGCTGAGCTGGAAGGTTAGTTTTCAGACGTTTCATCACCATTCTAGGTAACATCATCAGTGAGCCTCCGACAAAGCGCTGGTGTTATGTCCCACTTTCTATTTATCTGGTTAGGTTTCCTTGGGTTGGTGATGTCATTTCCTGCGTTGGTGATGTCATTTCCTGTTCTGGGGAAAACTACTACAGACCTTACTCCAGCCCAAAAAATACCAAATTACCACTACTCTTTGTTTCCTGTTACTCAGGCAATTTTTTATCCGTGTTATTACCATCCCTTTTATACCATCAGCTATATCTTTTCTCACAAATCTGCTGTTTTTTTTGTATCAAATGCCTTCTGGAAGTGGATGTACATGACAAAAACATTATCCTCATCAAACCCATCTACTATCTCTTCAAAAAATCTCCAGCACAATTTCCACTTTTAGATATTGTTTCCCGCTGGTACTAATCAACCCACCATTTCCTTGTGACTGGTGGTTCCATTCTGGTTCATTATTTCTCATGACTTCCCCACAGTGAATTTGAACTTGCAGTATTTACAACTTTTTTGAACAGGCTATCATGTTTGCATTTTTCCAGGCCTCTGATGATTCCTCTGGCATCTGTCCTGTCACTTCGTTTAATACCCTTGGATGCCTATCATTGAGTCTCAATACCTCACCAACTTTAAATCCTGATAGTGTATACAACACTTCCTCATTGTCAGTTATGAACCTTCCTCATGGCAGGGCTTCTTCCACCATGGCCTTGGTAGCACCCACCTACTTCATAAAAAAAGACAGGTACCAATTTTGTATTTAGTACCTCACCCATAGATATGGAAATCCCCTTTTAGGTCCCTGCTCTTCCTTTCATTGATAACGTGTCTGTAAAAAACTTTGGGATTCCACTTTTTGTTGACCGCTACTCTTTTCTCATAATCATTCTGTTCTTCTGTAATAAAGCTCTCTCATCATTGCTCTGAACCCTTTGTACTCCATTGATTTTCAGTTGTATTTTCCATCTGACACCTGTCAGTCACAAACATTTTTAAATTGTATTTTAATTTCCATCTGCTTTTTGTATTCACTGAGCCCTGAATTTATTTGCTATACCATTCCCTTTTGAGAGAATGTACTTGATTGTGCCTGAACCAAATCTATTTTTAAAGGTAGCCCATTATTCAGCTACAGTTTTTCCCACCATGCTTTTGCCCCAGTTTATCCAGCGCATCTCCATTTTTGACCTCATAAAGTTGGTTTCCCCTCCAACTTAATTATCATCATCCAACACATTATGATGCAATAATCATTGGCTCATAAATGTTCCTCAACTGCCACTTGATCCATCTGGCCAACCTCATTGCCAAGAACCAGGTCTAACAGTGCATCATCCTTGGTGAACTAGATACACAATGCTGTACAAAGGTTTCCTGAGTACAGTCAAGGAACATTTGCTGCCTCTGCTGCCCCAGTTTACATTCAGGTAGCCAAAGTTCCCCATTATTAGTAATCTATAATGTTTGCATCTTGCTATAATCTCCCTGCAGATGTCTTGCATATTTTCCACTAATTGATGGTCTGTAGATGACATCTAGCAATGCAATTATATCGTTCGTGTTCTTAAGCTCTAGCCAAACTGATTCTGTCCTTAAACCCTTCTGGATGTCCTCTTGCTCTAGCACTACGATGCTTTACCACCACCACATCTATTTAGTATCATTTCAGAACATCTCATCCCCAGGAATATTTAACACACAGCTCTGCCCTTCATTGATCCAAATCTCTGTTATTGCCACAATATTATAATCCTAAATGGCAATCTGTACCTGTAACTTCCCAATTTTATTTACTATACTAACATATCAGAAGTTGTTAAAATCCACATAGGAATCAATGAGTTAGGCAGAACCTGGAATGTGGTTCTGGTGAAGGAGTTTAGGTACAAGTTAAAAAGCAGAATCTCAAAGGTAATAACTGTTACTACCCAAACATGAAAAAATTAGCATAGAAACAGTCCGATATATGATCTGCAGACTCTGCCACATGCAAGCCTGATGGTGCTTGTAGGGTGCACTAATTTATTTATTTGGAGGTTTGTATGTTGTCTCCAGCTTGACCTCTGCACATTCCTTATGAAGTCTCTAGATGTGTTTTTGTGCCTCCCTGAATGAACATCCTTTTTGGTCAGTCACGAGGCGGCTAATACTATGAATTAATTGAGATATTTTGACCACTTCAGGGATGCTTTGAGGACACCTGTACTGTATATCCCACTCAGAGATCACACTGCCGATGCTGGAGTCAGAGATAACGCATTGTGGAGCTGGAGGAACACAGCAGGCCAGGCAGCATCAGAGGATCAGAAAAGTTGACGTTTCGGGTTGGGACCCTTCTTCAGAAGGAAGGAGGGAGAAAGGAGCTCAGAAATAAATAGAGGACGGGTGGGCTGGGGTAGGGAGGTGGGATGGTTGTAGTTGAGTGCAAATACGCAGTGGTGGGGATTGATCAGTGAGGAGGGAGGAGCGGATAGGTGGGAGAGAAGATGGACAGGCCAGTGGCCTAAATGTGTACTTTACCAGTTTCAAAATCTCCCCGTCCCCGGTCTCATCCCATGATCAATCCTCCCTCTCGTCCCCACCTCCTTGACCTGACACAAACTGTCCATCTTCTCTCCCGACTCTCTGCCCCTCCCACCTCACTGACCAATCCCCGCCACTAACTACTTGCACTCACCTACCTTCCCCAGCTCCACTCCTCCTTTCTCTATTTATTTCTGAGCTCCCTTCCACCTCCCCCATTTCTGAAGAACGGTCCTGACCCAAAACATCAACTTGCCTACTCCTCTGATGCAGTCTAGCCTGCTGTATTCCTCCAGTCCACACTGGGTTGTCTACTGTAATTCTGTTGCACTCTTGCAGATCTCTTGTCATAACTGAGATCCAAGTAGGGCAGTTGCTTTAGGAGGTTGGTGTCAAACATACAAATGACTTGTCTTGTCCAGCAGAACTAGTTTTGAATGACTAGTGCCATGATGCTTGTCATGTAGACTTGCGGGAGGATGCTGCTGATAAACTACAATTCACTGATGCTGATTCAGAGGCTCGTGTGAAAACACTGCTGAAGTACTTCTGGAATGTTTTCAGTTGCTTGCTCTAGGTTTTCCAAATCATATAGGAATGCAGGGGTCTTTACTTCCCAATAAGCCATGATCTTAGACTTGGGTTTTAAGGTTCATCTTCAAATACTTCTTTCAACCCTTGTCTAAGGGTTTGTGAAATCATATTTGAAGTACTATCCACAGATATGTCCTCCTTAGCATGGGAAGGAAATACATATTTTAGAAGTGACACAACAGGTGTTCTGTGCGTTGATTCTTGGGATGAGAGAATGTCCTTTGAAAAGGGATTGAATATGCTCTCTAGAATTTTGAAGAATGAAAACAAAAAGTTCTTGGGATGTGGGTGTTTCTGGCTAGGCCAGCACTTGTTGCCCATCTCTAATTTTCCTTGAGAATGGGACAGTGATTTGTCTTTTCAAACAGCTATAGACAATAGTGTTTGGGTACACTGCTGTGCTGTTATAAAAGAAGTTATTGAATTTTAACTTGGAGACATTGAAGACTATTTAGTTCCAAGTCAGGATGGTGCATGGCTTGGAGAGGAACTCGAAGCTGTACCCATGAATCTTCAATCCTTTTCCTTCTAGGTTGTAGCAGTTGCAGATTTGGATGGTGCTGTTGAAGGAACTTTGGTGAACTGGTATAGTGCAGCCTCTAGATGGTACATACTCCTTCCACTGAGCTCTGTGGTGAAGGCATTAAATGTTGAAAGTGGTTGGATAGGTGCCAATCAAGAAGGTTATTTTGTCCAGTATGGCCCAATATTCTTTCGTGTTTTTGCAGCTTTACTCATCAAGGCACTGGAGAGTATTTTATCAGTCTCTTGTCTTGTACCTTGTAGATGATTGACGGGTACTGGAGAGTCAGGAGGTATCAGAATTATTAGCCTGTAAACCTCGTCTTATTGTCACAGTATTTATATGGTGAGTCCAGTTCAGTTTCTGGTCAGTGGTAACTTCCAGAATGTTGATGGTGGAGAAGTCAGTATTGGCAATGCCATTGAACTTCAAGTGGAGACTGTTAGATTTTCTACTGTTGGAGATGGTAATTGCCTGCACTTTTATATCATGAATGTTGCTTGCCACTTATCAGCCCGAATGTCGGTGTTGTCTTATCATTTAAGGAAATTGTGACCTTCAGTACCTGTGGAGTGTTGAACATCCCCACTTATCATCTTGTGATGGAGGGAAGATCATTGAAACAGCTGAAGAAGGTTGGACCCAGAACACTACACTAAGGAATTTCCACAGATGTCCTGATATTGTGGTTATTGTCCTCTAGCAACCACAAACATCTTCCCTTGTACAATATATGCCTCAAATTGGAAGCAAGTTTTTCCCCATTGACTCCAATTTTGTGAAGGCTCCTTCATGCCAGACTAGGTTAAATGCTGCTTGGATGTTCAGAGTAATCACGGTCACCTCATGTCGTTTTGTCTGTGTTTGGCCTAAGGCTGTAATGAGGTCAGGTGCTGAATGGCCCCAGTGGATACTGAACTGAAAGTCAATGAGCAGATTGTTACTGCGCAATTGCTGATTGATAACACTGACGAAGACTCCTTCCGTAACTTTGCTGATGATTGAGAGTACTGATTGAGTGTAATTGGAAGGGTTGGATTTATTCTATGTTTTGTAGCCAGGACATACATAATCAAGTTTCTATGTTGCCGGGCAGAATGACAGCTGATCATTTTGAAACACACAAAATTCTTTGACGGCATGACAGGCTGGATGCAGAGGGGCTGGTTCCCTGGCTAGGAAAGGGGGCCATTGACATAAGATAGAGGATCAGCTTTTTAAAATGACAATATGAAATTTCTTCATTTAGAGTTTATGAATCTTTAAAATTCATTACTCAGGAAGGTTAAGGGCATTAAGACAATGAGAATATTTAATAATGGATTTTTGGGCTTTAAAGTAATCAAGAAATGGAATGGGGGCTGGAGTGACGGTGGGCTGAGGGTAGGTTGAGTTGATCTAATAGTTCAACTGTGAATATCAGAGCAATTTTGAGGGACCACATAGCCTCCTCCTGTTCTTATTTCTTACTTCTTGTTTTCTGGGACCACGGCTTCAATTCTTCAATAGAAAAGAGATATTATTATCTTATATATGTTGGCGTGAGTATACAAATCAGAACCATGGTCAGAAAGACTGAATAGATTGATTTTTATTTTATTTCTGTCACATTTATTTAAAAATAATACAAGCTTTGAAAAATAATCTTTTCACTGGTGCAGATTTTTGATTAGTGAATGAGAGCAGCTTAAGTACATGATAGAAATCCTGTGCAATAAGTAACACAAAAATGTTCTTAGGGTAGGTATGATGCTGTTGTTGTCATGTAGCATTATTTTGAACATTTACCCTTGTCTGCTTGTACAGAGTATGCATATGTAACATTTTACGTAACTAGAATCCTATTTACTTGTTGGATTCCTGTGGTTATGGTCTCTTGACCTGGCCATGCCACCTGAGTCATGGTCTAAATAGTCTAGGTTAAACTTTTAATTGACTGAATTCCTTTGCATAACACTTTTGACATCATAGCTATGTACCCAAGGTCAGTCTGTACTTCATTTGACTCTGAATGGCTGGCATATTTCTAACTGAAATGCTTCTTCCTGTACACGAACGTTTAGTTCAGTGTACCTTGCAATGACATGAGTGAACCAATAATTAGGAGACACACTAAATCATGTACTAATCATGTATTTCACTGCACAAGGAATGTCTTTGATTTACAGTCAAATGTTAACAATAGATTGTTGCCTTGTAAATTCTAAATGATGACACACTGCGCTTATTGCCTTACATCATAAATTTGACTTTTCAATATTTGAATACTAAACAATATGCTATCAATGCCTGTAATACCATTCTCAGCGATTCTTTAACCCTACCTATTCTTACCCCTAGGCTTGAGAAGAAGTGTTAATATCTAGAATTCGTGTCAGGGCTTAATTTATTATGGAAAGGTAAAGTAAGGTGGAATACTCTGTGTACATGTGCCTCAAAATTCATAACCTGTGAGTCAATATAGAACAAAGTTGAATGTTTATGTGATCTTGAAAATATAAAAACATATATTTGTACTTTATTTGAATTAGACTGCCTTCAAATACAACAGCATAATTATAAACTCTATATCACTATATTGACAGCGTATCACAGTGTTGATTCTAATTTTTAGCAGTGTAATGATCCATATGCTGCATATGTACATACTGATGTGTCTATTCCATACCAAACTGATGTTTGTGTCAATAGGTGGAACCAATGAATGTAATATATTCGGATTTTCAGAAGGCATTTCATAAAGTTCCATGTAAGTGGGTGTCACACAAAATTAGAGTTTATGGGATTGGATGTAATGGAAGTGATTGGCATGAATTGGCAATTGGTTAACAGCAAGAAAAGAGAAGGTCATTTTCAGGTTAGTAGCATGTAACAATTGGACTAATGCAAGAATCCAAGCTTGGACTTACAATGTGTTAGTGACTGAGATGAGGGAGCACTTAGTTTATTGTATCCAAGTTTGCTGATGATACAATGCTAAGTGGAAAATTAGGGTGCAAAGAGGCCATGATGAGGCTGCAAATAAAATAGACACAATAATTGACAGGCCTTGATTGTGTCAGATGGAGTATAATTTAGGGAAGTATCAAATTATCAATTTTGCATAATGTTTGTCAAAGGATTAGAAACGAACATGCATAACAGAGGATTTAGGGAATCCTTGTATATAAATCACAGTATGTTGACATGTAGGTTCAGCAAGCGATTCAGAAGATGCATTGTATATTAGCCTCTATTGCAAGGGAGGTTAGAATATAACAATAAAGAGGTCGTTATGGTAATTATATCAGATGTTGTACACTGTGCAGTTGGCATGGTCTTACTGATATTGTAGTCATTAGCTAAGGAAGAATGCACTTGCCTTAGAAGGGATGCAACCAAGCTTCATTGATTTCTGAGGTGAGTGGGCCGTCGAATAAAACCGTAGCAGGTGTAGGCTGTTCAGATTTTGAGCCTGCTGCACCATTCACCGTTATCGTACCTGATCCTGTATATCAATGCCATATTACCACCCTTGTACCCTTTAGAAATGTTTTTCTTCTTGTTTATATTCAGTGACTTTGCCTCCACAACCTTCTGTGACAGAAAATTCCAGATTCAATACCCTCGTAGTGAAGACATTTCTTCTCACCTCAGTCTAAAATGGGCCGCCATTTAACAATTAAATTCAGATTCCACTGGCTGCACTGGTGGGATTTAAACTCCTTTCCTGAAGCAGGTTAATCTGTGTCAGTACTACAGTGATGTTACCAGTAAGCCACCATCTTTCGTGAAATAGAGTAGAATGAAAAGTTTAGATGTAGTCTAATCGGCAAATGCAGAATGCATAGAGGATAGATGCTGGGTACCTGTTTCTAAAATCTAAAGGCAATTGTCTCAGAATAAAGGGATTGGAGATTTTGGACTGAGATGAGAAATAGCTTTGCTCAGATGATTGGGATCTCCGGGATTCTTCCATTCAGTGGACTATCAATGAGTATCGTGAAGGCAGATTTTTGGCCATAAAGACACTAAAATCAGAGGATGTGGTGGAATTAATTTAGAAATTCTGTTATGTTTTTATTAAATGAGGAAGACAGTTTAAGAGGCTATATGACTTTCTCTCATTTTTCATATATTTTGGTTTAATGAAACACAGGAACAATGAAACATTTTCTTGCAATTTATGGAACAATTTTGTGTTGACTGTTTACTACCAAAATCTTACTAATCCTGTAGTCTATAGCTAATTTATCCACTACAACTTGGAATATGTTTTATTTAGCTGTTTGCAAAGAATTGAAAGACTATCTAATCAAAAAATCTGCAGAAGGGATGGTTGTTGCTAAATTTATTTTTCTATTAGAATCATTGCTTAATAATTAATCAATGCAACTGCTCATGAAGTGTTTTCAAAATGAAACATTTATATACTTCATGCCTCTGTAATATTTGCCTTTTAATAATAATTTCACTGTGAAATTCTCATGACAAGTATTTTGAGTGAAATATAGGCTATTTCATTTCTGAAGAGAATAATCCTTGTGTACTGAAATTATTCCCAAATCTTTAATGTCCCTAGAAGTTTGTAGTGACTCTTGCATTTAAAATAAAAATCAATAGGTGATGTTTTTAAATGATCAAGAATGTGTCTGATCATTTACTTTGTGTAGAAGGCTTTGCATTTGAAGTATCACTTACAACTAGAATTTTTGTTAAAATCTAGAATAATAAAATTTAGAAAAAGAAATGTGTTATAATCTTCATCCTTGGTGATTTCCTAGTTATAATTATGTGCTTTATAAGATTATGTTTTAGGATTGTACCCATTGATTTGTAAGGTTATTACATTTATTTGTTTAGCTTCAACTTGAGAGTAAATGAATCAATGACCTGTTCTGAAGTCTTCGTGGCAGTAAAACTAGCTTATTTGATTGTTGGAAATTAAAGAAGATTCGGGATTATTTTACTTTGAAGAAGTGCAGCATGTTTACTCTTGAAGACAATGGGCACATTCTCTGAGCATACCATGAATAGATGTTGAATCTCCTATAACCCTAAAAAGGTATTATAGATATTGCATTGTAAGCAGTGGTGCCACAAACTCTCTATTTACTTCTAAAATGAAAGGGAGTTCAGATCAAATTCATTTTGTTTCCTGTTAGAAGTATTAATAAGTTTACAAGGGAAAGAAAATAAGGAAGCCAATTTTTTTTATGGTTGAGGTCAAGGTTTTCCGATAAGCACAGTGATATGAGAGACAACAGTTTGTCTTTACAGCAGGTAGACAACAAGAGGCAGAAGCTGCCAAGCCTGCACCTTAAACAAAGAAAATGTTGCCTCTTATAATTCACCATGCAGAATGTGGGTGTGAATTCATACTTGTGTTAAAGACCAGGTTTCATATGGACATAAAGGAAGCTGGAAGATTTGCCTAGCTTTCGGCACGAAGAAAGGACCTACAGTGTAATCCTCACAGTGAAAGGCAGTTCTATTAGAAGTAATCCAAAAGGCCAAGTGAAAAAGAAGCATTTCATCAGGAAATGAGAATAATTCTTGATTGGTTCCTGTATGGTGAAATGTCCACTTATCAGCCATCTATGTATAACTGTAGCACTGAGTTTTCTGATTATGCCAGAAGTTAAATGTGGAATCTCTTCTCTATTGTTTAAAGTGCAGTTGCCTACAAAGAAATGTGTTCAGTTATATCTTTTAGTCATTTATAGCAGTAAAAGTTGTAAAATGTGAAACCCTTTCTTGCCACCGTTTCAACTTTAACTGGAAGTTCAAATTTAGCTTTAAATATTTTGATCCCCATGGAGTTTATAACATCCTTGTGTTGTCAGAATAAAGTACAGTATGCCTAGATTTTTAATTTAGTTAGACTCATCACAGTTTTGGAATTCTGTTATCGGATGACGGTATTGTGAGTTGCCCAAGAGAAGATAGCGGTGAGCTATCTTCTTGAACTGCCGTAGTCCGTGTGTTGTAGGTAGACCCACAATGCTTTTAAAGAAAGTGTTCCAGGATTTTGAACCAGCAATACTGAAGGATTGGTGATATATTTCCAAATCAAAACTGTGAGTGGCTTGAGGGAAATTTGCAGGTGCTGTTGTCCCCGTATATCTGTCCTGCTAGATGGAAGATGCTGTACAAGGAGCCTTGCTCAATTTCTGTACTGCATCTTATAGGTGGTACACGCTGCTGCTACTGACATAAGTAGTGGAAATAATTACTGAATGTCTGTGAATGCAATGTCAATTTTGTGGCTGATTCATCGAGTTGGTGTCGATCTTCTTGAGTGTTGTTGGACCTTCACTTATTCGGGAAAGTGGGAAGTATTCCATCATGCTCCTGACTTGTGCCTTGTACAAGGTAGACAGGCTTTGGTGAGTCAGGAGATGAGTACACACTGCAGTATCCCTAGCCTCTGACCTACTGCTAGATCCACTGTATTAATGTGGCTAGTCTAGTTGAGTTTCTGGTCAGTAGTAACTGAACTGCAGTTTTTAGTACCTATTGCACAAACTAAAAGTGAACAAAGAAAAGCTTGAAAGAATCCATTTAAAAGTTATAAGGTATGTATAAATGGAATGCACATATATATTAGGCTGACTAAAACTGTTCTATTTTAAATCAAAAGCTAGTTTAAAATGATCATGTTATCATTCTACGCTGTTAGCTTTACATTCTTAAATTCATTGTGCAAATGTAGGATGTAATCAAGGCTAATCCCAATATGTGTGTGAAATCTGTGATGCACAAACAAACTACTGTGGATGCTAGCATTCTAAAATAAAAACAGAAAATGTTGGAAGTATGCAGCAGGTCTGGCATTCTCTTGGTTTAAAGAAATAGAATGTTTCAAGTCTAATCTTTCATCCAAACATGAATTTTGTGATGCAGTTGAAGGAAGTGTAATGTAGTCTGTTGTATGATTTACTGTAATTGACAATTAACTTGCTGTTTGCAAAACTAACAAATGTACCAATCCTCATTAATAGTCACATAGGAACAGATTTTTAATTTGGTTTTCTACGTTTAACTGACTGCTGAGTAGGAGATTTATTGGATACCTTATGCCAACTAATCATCATAAGGTTTCAATGCGTATTCTGCATGAAGTGATAGACTGGGGGAGGGATGAACATCACTTGATGAGGACAGGATCTTTTATATACAGTCATGTCTAACCATTTGTGAAGATGTATTTCTGGAGAATGTCACAATCTGTGATCTTTACAGATGGTAGAATATAGGTTTTCTGGAAAACTCTGGCTAAGTGAAGATTAGGTTCACATTTGGCAAAAAGGTATATAGAAAGTATTGTGCAAATAAGCAAATTTGCGAATGGCGAACATGCAAATGGAAGGGCTTTATTATTTTGACAAAAATAATGAAAAGCAGACAACCCTTCCCTTATCCAATTCAGTTTATTAAACACCTATCTTGAGATACAACTTTAGTCGATGCAGTCCTTAGGTGATGAGGGTAAGTCATGACCATTTTATGAAATAAAACATTAATATTTCATATGAAAGGATAGTACATTTTATATATAAAGAGGAGTTCAAGATTGTCTAACATGCTGTTAGTAACGTTTTAAAAATCTTCTTTTATTAGTCCACACATCATCTACCTATCGCAGTCTGTATTGTCTGGAAAAAATAACCTCTGTGGAGTACGACTGTGCCATGAAATAGCTCATGCCTGGTTTGGATTGGCCATTGGTGCTCGTGATTGGACTGAAGAGTGGATAAGTGAAGGTTTTGCCACTTATTTAGAGGATGTGTTTTGGGCGAAGGCACAAAAGGTAATTTTTTATTTTGTGTGCTAGTCGGTTTGTGTGCAGTGCCTAGTATATATGTCTGAAATTGAGCTTGCTGCTATTGTTATGATAAGAATTTATTTTAAATTAATTCTTTTGTTGAAAGACCGTGGAATGGACTCTCAAGTGAATATATTGCAGCTCTCTGATATATTCCTTTTATTCATGGGATGTGGGCATCATGAGTGGGGCCAGTATTTATTGCCCATTTGCAGTTGGCCTTGAGAGGATGCTGATGAGCTTCTTTCTTGAACCACTATAGTCCATTTGCTTGGATTAACACGGTGGTTAACATGGTGGCCTCACAGAGCTGGTGACCCGGGTTCGATTCCACCCTCAGGTGACTGTCTTTGTGGAGTTTGCACATTCTCCCTGTGTCTGTGTGGGTTTCCTCCGGATGCTCTGGTTTCCTCCCACAGTTGAAAGATGTGCAAGCTAGGTGAATGCCATGCCAAATTGCCCATAGTGTTCAGGGATTTGTAGATTAGGTGGGTTTTAGGGGCATGGGTCTGGGTAGGATGCTCTGAGGGTCAGTGTGACTCGTTGGGCTGAAGGGCCTGTTTCCATACTGTAGGGATTCAATGATCTATGAATACCATGAGGGACAGAGTTCCCATATTTTGACCAAGTGACACGGAAGGAACAGTGATTGTAAGAACTGCCAATGGTGGAGCCAGAGATAACACAGTGTGAAACTGGAGGAACATAGCAGGCCAGGCAGCATCAGAGGAGCAGGAAAACTGACATTTCGGGTCGGGACCCTTCTTCAGAAATTTTCCATCACTGTGTTATCACGGAAGGAACAGTGATATCTGTCCAAGTCCAGGGTGGGGTGGGGGGGGGCGCGGCGCGGGGACTGAAGGGGAACTTGCAGGAGTTGTGTTCTCATGTATCAGCTGCCCTTGTCCTTGAAGATGGTATTGGTCATGGGTTTGGAAGGTACTTTTATGCAACATTGATGAATTTCTGCAGTGTATCTTGTAGATCGTACATACTGCTGCTACTGAGCGTCGGTGGTGAAAAGAATGGATCTTTGTGCATGTGGTGTTATTCAAGCATGCGGCTTTTCCTCCATGATGCCAAGCTTCTTGAGGGTTGTTAGAGCTGCACTCATTGAAGCAAATGGAGAGAATCCTATCACACAGCTGGCTTGTGCCTTTTAGATGGTGAACAGACTTTGGGTAGTCAGAAGGTGAGTTACTTGCTGCAGTATTCCTCACCTCTGACTTGCTGTTATTGCGACTGTATTTACATGACAAATCCAGTTTGGTTTCTGCTGGATGTTAATCCCCAGGATGATGATAGTCAGGGATTCAGTTATGGCATTGCCACTGAAAATCAAGGGGCAATGGTTAGATTCTCCCTTGTAGGAGATGGTCATGGCCTGGCCCTTTTGTTGCATGAAAGTCACTTGCCACTTGCCCAAACCTGCATATTATCTGAATCTTGTTGCACATGAGTTTCGACTGCTTCAGTTTATCAGATATATTGTTGTTCCTGATAATGTAGGGCATTGCTCGTTGTCAAGAATGAGTCTATCTCTCGGTTATCGATCCGATAGCATAATGTTTTATTTATACTTTGTTGTGTGGTTGTGTGTTTGCCAATATGGCAGTGATTCTGAAGGTAAACAATGCATAGAAGTAACAATAATATGAACAGAAGATATTCTTATCAACCTTAAAGGGTAAATATATTCTCCATCTGTTTTGTAGGTAGGCCGGGGTTATTCCCTTAGTGCAGAGAAGGTCGTGCAGGGACTATTGATGTGTACTGTATTCTGAGGGTCATAGGCTACCTAAGGAGAAACCCTTTCCCTTAGTAGAGGGATCAATAACCAAGAACATAGTTTTAAGGTACAGAGCTGAATGTTTAATGGGATTTGCGGAATTTTCTTTCACTCAGAGGGTGGTGCTTATCTGGAATTCATTGCCTAAAAGTGGTATTGACTGGAATCCTCGAGACATTTCAGAAGTATTCAGATGAACGTTTGAAACTAGGCTACAGTACTGGGAAATGGGATTAGAATAAATAGACACTGGAAAAGTGCTGACATAAGGTGCTGAAGGGTGTTTTTCTGTGCTATTAAAACTCTATAAGATTCTGTATTAAGCCATAAAGAGTCCAAGATTTATAGGTCATCACCCAAAGAGGATCTTTGCTTTCTACTCTTTTATCATGAATTTTGTTATAAAGCCCTGAGTGTCGGCAAAAAGAATTTTCCCATTCATTGAGATAACAAGGTGTAGACCTGGATGAACACAGCAGGCCAAGCAGCATCATAGGAGCAGGAAAGCTGACGTTTTGGGCCCAGACCCTTTTTCAGAAAATGACCCTTTCTGATTTTCTGAAGAAGGGTCTAGGCCTGAAATGTCAGCTTTCCTGCTCCTATGATGCTGCTTGGGCTGCTGTGTTCATCCAGTTCTACATCTTGTTATCTCGGATTCTTCAGCATCTGCAGTTCCCACTATCTCTGCCCATTCTTTGCACCTTTTTCACTAACAGAAATGGTCACTGAGATTTGCCAATTACCATGAATCTACATCTTTTGCTTAACTATGCTTCTGCTACTACAAAGTTTTTTCGTATTTACATCCTAAAATCCTTCACAATTTTGAACACCTCCAGTAAACCTTCCCTTTAAGTTCTCCAATTTAAGGAAAATAACTTCAGTTTTCTCTGTCCCTCAAGAAAATGAAGCCCTTAAAATACCTAGCATTATCCTGAAACAATCTACAATGAATATATGTAAAATACTTTTCAATGTTGAGACTGACTGCTGTGTGGAAGAAGTGGCACTAATATTTAGACTGATATTAATGATATTTGAATTCAGGTCACACAGATCAATTTATGTGTAGCACTCAGTCCCTAACGAAGTGCTTTCTCTGTTCCTTGTAGTATGCTGATGCTATTGTTTTCGTTTTCCTTTGTCTATTAAACTGTCTTTGTTAGGGTAATTCATTTTTACTTGCACGTGGAACTTGGGCATCGCTGGCTGGCCAGCATTTGTTGTCTGCCCAGTTGCCCTTGAGAAGGTGTTAGTGAACTGCCTTCTTAAACCGTTTCAGTCTAAATGCTGTAGAATAACTCTGTGTCCTGAGGGAGGGAATTCCAGGATTTTGACCCACCAACAGTGAAGGAGCCGATGTTGGTGTTCCCATATGTCTGTTGATGTTGTCCTTCGAGATGAAATTGGTTGTAGGTTTAGAAGGTGACACACTATGGAGCTGGAGGAACACGGCAGGCCAGGCAGCCTCAGAAGAAGGATCCTGACTGGAAATGCCAACTTTCCTGCTCCTGTGATGCGCCCTGGCCTGCAGTGTTCCTCCAGATCCATAGTGTGTTGTCTCTGACCTCCAGCATCAGCAGTTCTTGCTATCTCTGAGAGGGTTTAGAAGGTGCCATCTTAGATGCGTCTTGTAGGTAGAACACACTGCCGTCACTGAATGTCAGTGGTGGAGGGAGTGGTTGCATGTGGATGTGGTGCCAATCAAGCAGGCTGCTTTGTCCTGTATGGTGTCAAGCTTCTTGAGTGTTGTTGGGGCTGTACTCATCCAGGCAAGTAGAGAATATTCCATCACACTCCTGACTTATAGATGGTGGTCAGGCTTTGGGGAGTCAGGAGGTGAGTTACTTGCTGCAATATTCCTCGCCTCTGACCTGCTCTTGAAGTCATTGTGTTTATGTTACAAGTCCATTCAAGTTCTGGTCAATGGTAACCTCAAGGTTATTCAAAGTGGGGGATTCAAGTGATGGTAACACCATGGAATGTCAATGGGTGGTGATTAGTCAGGAATGTAAAAGATCAACCCGTCAGTGGGATTTGCTTGAAATGACAAAATAAAATGCTGCAAGATTTAGAATACACATTTTCTAAATTTCGCTATTTAATACATAAAATCAAGACTTTTCTGCATTTTGGGCTTTCACCAGGAACATAAATTGTAAATGCTATTTCTTAGAAAACAGTTAGATATTGTAAAATACATACTGAGGGATGGACAGAAAATATAAATCATTCTTAAATGAAATAAGGCATCTATTTATATTTTGGTCCAACAGGAAATGTACTGTATTCAACTTGCTGCTCTGAATTTTGAACGCAGTATTCTTATACATTTGTCATTTCTGATTTAACTCCTTTTTAGTCATGAAGCTTGTTTGTGTGATAAAATCTGCTGCATCATTTTGTTCCCAATTGAAATTTACTTATGTAAGATAACAGAAATAGGCATATTATTTATACATCTTTATTACATAAGAATATGAAGGTCTTTGTGTTTGATGCATGGTATACTCAATCTTTCATATCCCTCAATCAATAATTTTTCCAACTGTCATAAATTTTGTAAACCTTTGTTGTAAAGCTGCCAACATTATCCAACTCTGCTGGCCTTCTGCCGGTCCATTCCAAGTGTTCACTGCTATCTGTATGCAGTAATTAAATCTCAACTATGTTCACCCAGCCATCTCTGAGCTTGATTGTGTCCCATTTACAGAGTTTATGGTTATGTTGAATAATTCATTAAGGTTTATCTTTTGACCTTTGTGATCTTTCATGAGCTCAGTTCTCTCCAGCACACCCATTCTTATCTTCCTTAATTTTAGTCTACATACCTAACCTTTGCTGCGCCCTTTCCAAAGTCAGAAAATTTGGAGTTCACAATTTTTTTGTAAAACTTCTGCATGTTTGATCATGACTGCAGTGTAGTACAGTGGTCTGAATTATGCCAGTATTGCAGATGTTGCTAAATTTGTGCTCTGCCTGACTCTATTGTTCCCTGGAGAACTGGTGTTTGGTTCCTATGGCTTGGTAAACCATACATCTGTTTTGTTGCACTTTGGTTAATAGAGTCATAAAATAATACAGCATGGAAACAGGCTCTTTGGCCCAAACTGGTCCATGCTGCCCACTCAGCTAGTTCCAATTGCCCACATTTGGTCCATGTCCCTCTAAACCCTTCCCATCCATGGACTTATCCAAATGTTCTTTTAAATGTTGTTATGTACCTGCCTCAACCACTTTCTCTTGCAGCCCGTTCCATATACACACCAATCTCTGCATGAAGAAGTTGCCCCTCAGACCCTTCTTGAATCTTTCCCCCTCACCTAAACCTTTCGTTTTCAATTCCCCATCCTTAGAAAAAAGACTACATGCATTCATCCTATCTATGCCCCTCAATAAGGTCATCCCTCATTCTCCCATGGTCCAAAGAATAAATTCCTATCCTGGCCAACCTCTCCCTGTAACTCAGGCCTACTAGTCCTGGCTACATCCTCTTAAATTTTCTTAGCACACTTTCCAGTTTAACTATGTCTTTCTATAACAGGGTGACCAAAACTGTACACATACTCCAGTGTGGCCTCACCAGTGACATAAACAACTGTAACACAGCATTCCAACTCCGATACTCAATGCCTTGACTGATGAAGGCCAGCATGCTAAGTGCATTCTTCACCATCTTGTCTAGCTGTGACGCCACTTTCAACAAACTATGTACTTATACTCCTAGGTCCCTCTGTTCCTCAACACACCACAGGACATTACCATTTATTGAGTAAGTCCTACCTTGGTTTGAAAATTTTGAGCCTATTCACTATTTCCTAGATCCTGTTTTTTATGTTAGGTATTGTGCTACCATGCACCTTAGACTGCTCATTGCCCTTTGATTCATCACCATTTTCCACAATTAAGGTCTGTATAAGGTCCACTTGTTTCCTGATATTTGCAGTTTTTGCTCCAAGATTCACTAAGCCAAGGTGGTTTCATTTCTGCCCCATTTTACCATCAGTTTTGCGTGATGTTAATAATAATAGCAGTTGGAACAATTGGTATACCACCTCATTAATTCCTTATTCCATCCACATAGTCTTACCACCTCTGAATTGTTTCTGATCTGTTCCCTTAATTTGGGTTGTCTGACCTTGTATTTGAATCTCCTGTACAGTACTTTATCGAAACATGGTAAAATCTAAATTACTTTCAGAGATTCCATCATTCAATATGTCAGCATTAACCACAAAGTAGTCCAATAAATTTGTCAAACATCATCAAGCTCTAACAAATCTGCACTGTCTTGCTGTTAGGCACTTGTAAGTTTTGTTTTAGTATTGAATGTTACTGAAAAATTTTCAATTTAGTTTAATATTGTAAATGTATACAAACAAATTTCTTGCTAAATTTCATGAAGTGTCCCAAACTTCCAAAGGTTTTTTTCTGATCAAAAATTAGATCTGGAGATGTATGAACGAGATAATAATAAAGCACTATGATCAATTATATGTGCATACAATGAACACAGTTAACATGCTACTAATAATTACAGTAACACCTGGTATAGTATGTAAAAGTGCATTTTGCTGCAAACTAGTTTTTTATTTTGTTGAGACCTATCTTGTCAGTCCGGAGAACTGCAAGAGTTGCTTAATATAGCGTCTCGAGTCAAATCATTTTCAGCACCTTTTTCATTAATCTTCTCTCCATCACAAGATTAGAAATGGTGTTGATCTCTGATAATTTAAATTCTTTCAGCTTTCTTTTTGACTTTTTTGAATGACGTGTGGTCCATGCCTGTGTACAGAAGAAATGGTTTGTGCTGATAAATTGTAAGTAAAACAGTGGTCAGGCAATAAGCACCTTCAGTAAGAGAAAAGAACCATGTCCCTATGGAAGTTGATGGAATTACATTCACTAAAATTGCTGGCAACGACATCGTGAGGATTGTTATTTAAATTAAGTGTTGACCCTTAATCTCCTGATTTTGCTATTCAGAGGAACACTTCTCTGCCATCTCAGATATTTGCCTGATAGCATAATCTGGAGGATCTTCAATCTCATGGATGTCCATCATGGAAGAAATTATGTGATGAAGAAATCCAGGATACTGCAAGAAAAACAAATACTTTTTCTTGCATTATCCTGGATTTTTTCACTGCATAATTTCTTCTTAACCTTATCCTGAATCTGTGGACATTGTATTGGCTTGATGGAAGTTGTATACAGCTCATCTGTATTTTACTGAAGCAAATCTATACTTACTGATTAGGTTGAAGTCTTTATTTGCTCTCAGTGGCTGGTTTGCTGGTGAACTCTTTACCGGTGAGTTACCGAAGAATGCTGTAGTGATCTTTTGCCACTTGTACTGATAATTCTTCTTTGAAACTCAAGGGAATGAAATGGTGCTGTTAAAATTGGTCAACTCATCATCTCCATTGAAGGAATGTCAGCTGCATCAATTTGTTCAGCATGTTGTTTTGCAAACACACAAATTAGAAGCAGGAGTAGGCCACTCAACATCACAAACCTGCTCCAGGATTCAATAAGATCATGATTGGTTTCATTACTCCACATTTCCACACACCCATGGTAATTTTTCATCCCCTTGCTTATCAAGAATCTATCTATCGCTGCCTTAAAAATATTCAAGGGTTGTAGTTCTATTCGGTTTTGAAGACAAGCATTCTAAAAACTCATTAGCTTTGACAAGAAAAGTATCCTCTCATCTCTAACTTGTGTGGCTGACCCATGTAAACCCTGAGCCCTAATTCTGTAATTACCACAGGAGCAAATATTTTTTCCACGTGCACTGTATAAAGGCCTGTCGGTGTTTTTTTATTCTTCTCTCAAGTCACATCCCATTCCTCTAAATTCTAGTGATTCCAAGCCTAGTCTGATAAGACAGTCAGCTCATTTCAGGTATTATTCAGGAAAACTTTCATTAATTTGTTCCAATGCAGTTTCGTCCTTTCTTAAATAAGAAGACCAGCGCTGTACACAGTGCTACACTGGTCTCTCTAATTCCTGTATAACTACAGCATAAGCTCCCAACTTTTGTATTCAGTGCTCCTTGCAATAAACGTTAACATTCTATTAGCTCTCTTCCGTGATTGGAATGAGCACTAGGTGGATCTCATTGACTGTGAGACCCTTGATTGTGGTTTTAAACCTCAACCAATCAGGGACCCCTGGCTACAGACATAAACAGATTCAAAGAGCCCCCTCATTCTAGGGACTGTCTCTGAACCGGCTGGTCAGAGCGCATGTACTGTACACATTGTAAACAAAGGTCTCTGTGTAGTTATTTCACTCTCCTAATTATTTGTTTCGTACTAACCTTTAGTGACTCATACACTAGGGCACCCAGCTCCCTTTCCATTTCTGAGCTCTGCAGTGTCTGTCAATTAAAAAAATGATATTTTGTTAATCTTCCTGCCAAAATGGGTAATATACTACATTTGCCAGATCTTTGCCTGCCAACCTGCCTATATTCTTTTGTCCTCTTCACAGGTTACTTTCATCAACAAATTTAGCAACGATATCTGTGACCCTTCATCCGTGTCATTTATATTGTTGCAATTGGACCATAGATGAGGGTTGTTAATTTATGATTTCGGGCGGGATACCTCCAGGGCAAATTGATTCCCTCCTTAATGCAGACCTCCTCTTGGTCACAGCAAGGTTAATCTTACAAGGATCCCTTCCCTTGTGGATATCTTTTCCCTACCTAAATGTTTTAAAAGGATGTAAGTTAAACATGCTTTTTTGAATTAAAGAGAAAGTGAGTTCATTAGCTACTAAATGTAAGGCAAGATAACAATGGCGACATACACAGACACACAGATTAGAAATATGAATTGAATAAAAAGATAACTTTAAAAAGACATACAAATCAGTCTGAGCTCTGTGAAGAATAAATTGTGGAACATTGCCCTATTAAGTTGGATGATAAGTTGGATGAGTGCTGATGTTATAGTGAAACGGATGATTTTGAGATTCTTGGCCATATAGTTAGCTGATAGGCTTTTGACCTGTTCTCAGTGGTGGCTTCATCTTGTTGCCTGTATAAATGAATATCAAAGTGTTTGTGTATTTTCAATGTGAGGACCAGTCTTTCTTCAAGTTGCAGCATAGAGATGACTCGTGGCTGTTCTGAAGTTTTGAACTATACAGCACACTAGCCCGCACACTAATACATTGGCTCACTAACACACACAGACAAAGGGTTGCCGTTTTTAACATTTTTTAAAATATAAATCCCTGGAAGGGTAAAACACAAGAATGCCTGCATTTTGAAACATAATCCATGGAGGTTGTCTTTCGGTTGAGAGGGTTACTTAGCCCTTCATTTTAAGGCACCTGTTCAGAGTTTCTCTGACATTCTAAGTGTGCGACATTTCATGGGTTCACACAGACCTTTGCAGACCGTCACTGAATTTACATCCACAGCTTTCTTTTGGCTTAATGCCCTCCTTTTAAGAAAAACATCAGAAGGACTTTGGTGTGCATGTCCACTGGCCCTTTAAGGTAGGGAAACAGATAAAGAAAACGGTTAAGAAAGCATATTGGATACTTGCCTTTATTAGCCAAGCCACATAGTTTAAGAGCAGCGAGGTGACATGATTGAGATGTTTAAAACTGATGGGTGTAGAAAGGAAGAAACTTTTCCCCTTGGTGGAGGGATCAGTGGTCATTGGTATTGAGATACTGTGAGGAGCAGGAAGTTTAGAAGGAGTATGAGGAAGAATTGTTTCGCTCAGGGTTTTGGGAACCTGGACCTCATTGTCTGTAAGAATGGCAGAAGCAGAAATCCTCATAACATTTAGAAGGTGTTTAAATGTGCTCTTCTGATGCATGACATACAAAGTTATGGGCCAAGTTCTGGAAAATGGGATTAGAATACTTAGGTGGCTGTTTTTAAATGGCTCAGACCGAAAGGCCTCTTTCTATGCCTTTGATCTCTGTAACTTCTGTACTTCGTAATTAAAAGTTAAATCTATCTGTCAGTAATATGAGTTTCTGATCCTTTGTTGTGACGTTCTGAACATGGTGAATGAAGTGAGCTTCACTAGAATTTGATGCAAACAAAGAAAACACATAAACATCGTTCCATATAAGTAATGAGATACTCCCGTGGATTCCTTCGCCTAGCCTTGATCAGTTAGTTTTTCCAGTTCTTTAGCTTTTAGAAGTTTAGTTTTCAGTTTATTTAGCTTTTAGAATTAGCCCACAGGTGCCTCCATCTCAGATTCATCCTCATGGAAGAAGATAGCTGCTATCCCAATGTCACAAAAATCAATGACTATGTTAAAGGCTTGTGATAAGTTTGGAGTTGTTCTTGAAAGATAAATGATCATTTGTTGTATTCTATAGTATTTTTGACAGTGGGCAGCTACTGTGCTGAAATTTGAGACAAACTTGAGGTACAGCCAAAAGTTCCCAAGAATGTCATGATCTCTAATTTTGTTGTCTGAATGGGGAGCTATGTTACTGCTTGCACCTTTGCAGCTGTGGGAAGTGCAGGTCCATGATAGGGTCACTTGGATCTTGGCGCATATGCTGTTGGTGTCTTAGCCTACTAGCTCAGCTGACTGTACTGGCTGAAGGCTTCTGGTAGCAAAAAGTGGATTTACCAGGTGTCATTGTACACTAGCATGTCATGTTGCTACAGTAGGAGGTCATCTATGCAATTAGATAATCCTGCTACTATCTACTTCAACAGTGTTTGAAAGGTGTCGGGGCAGTTTTGGTGACCAAATAGCATAATTTGACATTGGAATAATCTGTCTGGAGTTACTGAGGTGGAGGTTTCCTTCATGTAGGCAGCCAGGGAAACCTGCCAGTACCCCTTGAGTAGTTTTATCTGATGTAGGCCTCTTTACCTGCCCACTCTAAGCAGTCTTCTAGCCAGGGTATTGAGAACCCCTGTCAGGCTTGGGTGTGAGAAGATCCTTTGATCTTTTACTTATAAATTCTGTGTCTTGATACCTCCTCTCTCATTACACCTAAGGAAGGAGCAAAGCTGCGAAAGCTAGTGTTTTCAACTAAACCTGTTGGACTATAACCCAGTATAACAAAGTGTGGAGCTGGATGAACACGGCAGGCCAAGCAGCATCTTAGGAGCACCAAAGTTGACGTTTCGGGCCTAGACCCTTCATCAGAAAAAAAGTTTTTTTTTCTGATGAAGGGTCTAGGCCCGAAACGTCAGCTTTTGTGCTCCTAAGATGCTGCTTGGCCTGCTGTGTTCGTCCTGCTCCATATTTTGTTATCTCGGATTCTCCAGCATCTGTAGTTTCCATTATCTCTGGACTATAGCCCGGTGTTGTGAGATTTATTTACCTTTTCCCACCCAGTCCAACACCAGCCCCTCCAAGTGTATCCTATCCAAATGTCTTTTAAATGTTGTAACTGTACCCATAATCCAGCACTTCCGCTGGAAGTTCATTCCACATGCTAACCAGTCTCTGTGTTTAAAAAAAAGCCTCTCATGTCTTTTTTAAAATCTTTCTCTTCTCACCCTAAAAATGTGTCCCCTAGACTTGAAATCCCCCCCCCCCAGGGAAAAGACACCTGCTTTTCAC
The DNA here is from genome assembly GCF_030684315.1 of Stegostoma tigrinum. NCBI lineage: Eukaryota > Metazoa > Chordata > Chondrichthyes > Orectolobiformes > Stegostomatidae > Stegostoma > Stegostoma tigrinum. Next base: position 57,401,684 of record NC_081356.1, on the reverse strand, counting down.
ATCATCTGTACCCTTCATCATTTTAATAAATCTCTATAAATTCACCCCTCAATCTCCTAAAGTCCAATAAAAAATGTCGCAGTTTATCCAACCTCTCCCTATAACTCTTCATTCCCAGCAACCTCTGGGTAAATCTTCTCTGAACTCTTTCCAGCTTAATAATATCCTTCCTACAACAGGGTGACCAGAACTGGACACAGTACTCCAGAAGAAACCTCTCCAATGTCCTATACAACCACAATATTATATCTCAACTCCTACAACCAATGTTCTGAGCAATGAAGGCAAGCTTATTAAACGGCTTCTTTACCACCCTATCTATATATGACATTAAAGAATTTTGTACCTGAACCCCTAGGTATCTCTGTTCTACAAGTCTCCTCAAGGCCCCACCATTAAATGTATAAGCCTTGCCCTTGTTTGTTTTACCAAAATGTAATGCCTCGCATTTATGCAAACTAATATCCATTTGCCACTCTTCAGCCCATTGACACAATTGATCATGATCTCTTTGTAATCTTAGATAACCTTCTTCACAGTCCACTATATCACTAATTTTGGTGTCATCTGCAAACTTACTAACCATGCCTTCTATATTCTCACCTAAGTCATTTATATAAATAATAAACAAAAGCGGTCCCAGCACCAATCCCTGTGGAGCACCTCTGGTGACAGGCCACCAGTCCAAAAAGCAACCCTCGACCATAACTCTCTGTCTCCTGCCGTTCAGCCATTTTGTATCCAGTTTGCAAGCTCGCGCTGAATGCCATGTGATCTAAGTAGTCTGCCATGAGGAATGTTGTCAAGAAATTTATTAACGTCCAAGCAAACAATGTCTACTGCTCTACCCTCATCACTCTTGGTTATAGAACAAAGAACAAAGAAAATTACAGCACAGGAACAGGCCCTTCGGCCCTCCAAGCCTGCGCCGATCAAGATCCTCTGTCTAACCTGTCATCTATTTTCTAACCGTCTGTGTGCATTTGCTCCCTGCCCATCCATGTACCTGTCCAAATATATCTTAAAAGACGCTAACGTGTCTGCGTCTGCCACCTCCGCTGGCAACACGTTCCAGGCACCTACCACCCTCTGTGTAAAGAACTTTCCACACAAATCTCCCTTAAACTTTCCTCCTCTCACTTTGAACTCATGACCCTTAGTAATTGAGTCCGCCACTCTGGGGAAAAAGCTTTTTGCTATCCACCCTGTCTATACCCCTCATGATTTTGTAGACCTCAATCAGGACCCCCCTCAATCTCCGTCTTTCTAATGTAAATAATCATAATCCACTCAATGTCTCTTCATAGTTAGCACCCTCCATACCAGGCAACATCCTGGTGAACCTCGTCTGCACCCTCTCCAAAGCATCCACATCCTTTTGGTAATGTGGCGACCAGAACTGTACACAGTACTCCAAATGTGGCTGAACCAAAGTCCTATACAACTGCAACATGACCTGCCAACTCTTGTACTCAATACCCTGTCCAATGAAGGAAGGCATGCCATATGCCTTTTTGACCACCCTATTGACCTGCGTTGTCACCTTCAGGGAACAATGGACTTGAACACCCAGCTCTCTCTGTTCATCAATTTTCCCTAGGACTTTTCCATTTACTGTATAGTTCACCCTTGAATTTGATCTTCCAAAATGCATCACCTCGCATTTGCCCGGATTGAACTCCATCTGCCATTTATCTGCCCACCTCTCCAGTCTATCTATATTCTGCTGTAATCTCTGACAGTCTCCTTCACTATCTGCTACTCCACCAATCTTAGTGTCATCAGCAAACTTGCTGATCAGACCACCTACACCTTCCTCCAGATCATTTACATATATCACAAACAACAGTGGTCCCAGCACAGATCCCTATGTAACACCACTGGTCACAGGTCTCCAATTTGAGAAACTCCCTTCTACTACTACTCTCTGTCTCCTGTTGTCTAGCCAGTTTTTTATCCATGTAGCTAGCACATCCTGGACCCCATGTGACTTCACTTTCTCCATCAGCCTGCCATGGGGAATCTTATCAAATGCCTTATTTCCTCAAAACATTCAGTTGAGTTTATAAGATACAATTTCCCTTGCACAAAACCATGCTGGCTATCCCAATCTTTGCTTCTACAAATGTGTATAAATTCTATCTTTCAGAATCACTTCCAACAACTTGTCAACTACTGAAGTCAGACTCACAGGTCTATAGTTCCTAGGCTTCTCCTTATATCTCTTCTTAAACAAAGCCGCTGTTCCATCATCCAGCACCTCACCCATAGTTATAGTTGATAGAAATGTTCCTGGAAGGGGCCCTGTAATTTTCTCTTTAACTTCCTGCACAGTCCTGGGATGCACTAAATCAGGTCCCGGAGACTTTCCACCTTAATGTTTACTGAGACCTGCAGCAGTTCCTCTTCTGCAATGTTAACTGTTTTCACACCATCAAATATTTATTTCCCTGAGCTCTCTAGCCTACGTTTCTTTCTCCACAGTTAAAGCTGATACAAAGTATTCATTTAATATCTCTCCCATCTCCTGAGGTTCAACACATTGATGACCTCTTTGATCTTTTAGAGGCCCTTCTCATCACTAGATGCTCTCCTGCTCTTAATATGTTTATAGAATCTCGATGGATTGTCCTTACCCTTATTTGCCAAGGCTATCTCATATTCTGTCTTTGCTTTCCCCTGATGTCCCTCTTAAGAATGGCCGTACATTCTGATGAGGGAAAGTTTTTTTTCTGGAATAGGTGTTTTGTGCATCAGCTACTGAGGTTGCTGCCTGGCCCTGTTACTGTCTGCTCAGGAGCCAGAATTGACAAGTCTGTCTCCATCTGTCCATCAAACACATCCATAATAGCAAAGCCAAACAGAAACATGCCAGGGAATTCTCGAGGCCTGGTGTTGCTACAGGAACTTCATCAATAAATGCATTGAACGCAACCCATTATACAAGCCATTGAAAAACAGGACCAGAGGTAATGCCAACCACTCCAGCAAACTGAGGGATATAAATAACAAGCAGGACAAAGCAGCACATCACCTGAGACACACTGACAATATTGCCTAGCAAGGTGACAAAATGTCTGTACAGATCCACTTTAGTCATTAATCACCCTAATGGTGTATATTCAATCATGAACAAAATGAAAGAAGAAGGCACTTTTGTAATTGAGAAACAATTGCTCAACAATAACTTGTCCACTTGTGTCAGTTTGGTTTCTGCCAGAGTGCCTCAACTCTTGACCTCATTACAGGTGTGATTTGAGCATGGACTAAAGAGATGATCTTAAGCGGTGAGAATTGAATGACTGCATGACATCTTGGCTGCAATTGATTGAGTGTTGCATTAGGAATTCTGGTAAAACTGGAGTCAGTGGGAATAGTGGGAAATATCTCCATTGTTTGGAGTCAAATCGAACACAAAGATTTTTTCGTACCTTGCTGAGCTGAACAGAAAATAACTACAGTGTGTAGCTAATTTTCAGAATTCAAATTCTGTTTGTCATTATCCAAAAAAAGCACTTTTATGATGAGATAATAAAATGTGAGGCTGGATGAACACAGCAGGCCAAGCAGCATCTCAGGAGCACAAAAGCTGACGTTTCGGGCCTAGACCCTTCATCAGAGAGGGGGATGGGGTGAGGGTTCTGGAATAAATAGGGAGAGAGGGGGGTGCGGACCGAAGATGGAGAGAAAAGAAGATAGGTGGAGAGAGTGTAGGTGGGGAGGTAGGGAGGGGATAGGTCAGTCCAGGGAAGACGGACAGGTCAAGGAGGTGGGATGAGGTTAGTAGGTAGATGGGGGTGCGGCTTGGGGTGGGAGGAAGGGATGGGTGAGAGGAAGAACAGGTTAGGGAGGCAGAGACAGGTTGGACTGGTTTTGGGATGCAGTGGGTGGAGGGGAAGAGCTGGGCTGGTTGTGTGGTGCAGTGGGGGGAGGGGACGAACTGGGCAGGTTTAGGGATGCGGTGGGGGAAGGGGAGATTTTGAAACTGGTGAAGTCCACATTGATATCATTAGGCTGCAGGGTTCCCAGGTGGAATATGAGTTGCTGTTCCTGCAACCTTCGGGTGGCATCATTGTGGCAGTGCAGGAGGCCCATGATGGACATGTCATCTAAAGAATGGGAGGGGGAGTGGAAATGGTTTGCGACTGGGAGGTGCAGTTGTTTGTTGCGGACTGAGCGGAGGTGTTTCGCAAAGCGGTCCCCAAGCCTCCGCTTGGTTTCCCCAATGTAGAGGAAGCCACACCGGGTACAGTGGATGCAGTATACTACATTGGCAGATGTGCAGGTGAACCTCTGCTTAATGTGGAAAGTCATCTTGGGGCCTGGGATAGGGGTGAGGGAGGAGGTATGGGGGCAAGTGTAGCATTTCCTGCGGTTGCAGGGGAAGGTGTCGGGTGTGGTGGGGTTGAAGGGCAGTGTGGAGCGAACAAGGGAGTCACAGAGAGAGTGGTCTCTCCGGAAAGCAGACAGGGGTGGGGATGGAAAAATGTCTTGGGTGGTGGGGTCGGATTGTAGATGGCGGAAGTGTTGAAGGATGATGCGTTGTATCCGGAGGTTGGTGGGGTGGTGTGTGAGAACGAGGGGGATCCTCTTTTGGCGGTTGTGGCGGGGACGGGGTGTGAGGGATGTGTTGCGGGAAATGCGGGAGACGCGGTCAAGGGCATTCTCGATCACTGTGGGGGGAAAGTCTGTGCTCCTGAGATGCTGCTTGGCCTGCTGTGTTCATCCAGTCTCACATTTTATTATCTTGGATTCTCCAGCATCTGCAGTTCCCATGATCTCTTTTATGATGAGATTTGAGTTGTAGACTGGAATTATGAACAGCTGGTGGCTGTTATATAAATTTTCATTTATGTACGGTTTTGGTTAGATTTTCTGAGTCTAAAGAATACATATTCATGTAAAAGTTGCCATATTTGACTTAATTGCATTAACTCATTCACCTATGCAAGCGGATTGGATACGGAGTAGATTGATAACTATGTACCTGAAGCCTTCAGATTCAGAGGTAGCCTGGTTGAGTTTGGTGATGTGTGTTGAGTCAGATTTTATACAGTGACCATAACATTATATAATCTAACATTCAGTGTGAGAAGGAGTAATTTGCATTGGAAACGATTATGCTAAGCTTAAATAATGGTATTGAGAAAGGAATGAGGACAGAACTGGCAGGAATGGACTATTGAAGGTGTTTAGCAACAAAGATGTTTGAGGAACAATGGCAGAAGTTCAAGAAGATAGTTCATGGCTCACAGGGAAGATATATGTCAGTGAAGAAGCAGGATTCTAGAAAGATGTTAGCCAGGGAAGTTAAAGATAGCATCACTTTGAAAGAGAGAAAAAAATACAACGGATAGCATCACTTTGAAAGAGAAAAAAAAATACAACGTGGCAAAGATTAGTGCTAAGCCACCGAATTGGGCATGTTTCAAAAACCAATAAAAGATAATTTAAAAAAGGCATAAAATAAACTTTGAGGGTAAACATACAAAATATCAAGACAGACAATAAGAGCTTATTAAAAATATGTGTAAAAACAAAATGAGAAACCAAAGTGAACTTAGACCCTTTGATAAAGCTAGGTAACCAAGAAATGGCAGAAGTGTTGATGGAATGTTTTGCATCAGTCTTCACAGTAGAAGAGAAGAGTTGAGTATTATTTGAAAAGATAATGATTATAGAAAGCTACAAAATAGAGCAATTTGGGAGTCCTTGTCCATAAATCATAAATTGCTAAAATCCAAGTTTAGTGGGCAATGGGAAAGCAATTTGTATATTAGCTTTTATTTCAAAGGGAGTGGAGTATAAAAGTAGAGAGGTTTCATTAAAATTGTCCAAGGCACTAGTCAGACCACTGCTAGAATACTGTGAATAGTTTTGGGCCCATTATCCAAGAAAAGATATGCTGGCAATGGAGGCAGTCCAAAGAATGGTCGCTAGGTTGATAATAGGTATGAAGGGACTGTCTTACGAAGAGAGGTTGAGTAGGTTGGGCCTGTACTAATTGGAATTTAGAAGAATGAGAAGTGATCTTCTTTAAGAGTTTCTTTCGATATACAAAGAGCAAAAGAGTGGCAAAAGTGGACATTGGGCCACTGGGAAATGATGCTGGGGAAGTAGTATTGGGGAACAAAGAAAAGACTGAGGAATTGAACAATTACTTCGCGTCAGTCTTCGCTGCGGATGACACAAGTATATCCCAAAAATTCAAGAGTGAGTATAGTGGCCATTACCAAGGAGAAGGTGCTGGAAAAACTGAAAGGTCCGAAGGTGGATAATTCACCTGGACCAAATGGACTACACTCCCAAGTTCTGGAGGAGATAGCTGGAGTGATAGTGGGAGGAGTCAGTGGTGATCTTCCAAGAACCACTGGAGTCCATTGTGAAGGATGAGATTTCTGAATGTTTGGAAGTGTAAGGTAAAGTAGAGTAAAATCATCATGGTTTCATGAAGGGGAGGGCGTTCTTGACAAATATGTTAGAATTCTTTGAGGAGGTAATGAGCAGTTGAGACCAAGGAGAGCCAATGGATATTATCTACCTGGACTTTCAGAAGGCCTTTGACTAGGTGTCGCATAGGAAGCTGCTCAGTAAGATAATAGCCCATGGTTTTGGAGGCAGGGTGCTAGCATGGATAGGAGATTGGCTGTCTGGCAGAAAGTAGTGAGTGGGGATAAAAGGGTCCTTCTCAGGATGGCAGCCATTGACGACTGGTCTTCCACACGGTCATTGTTGGGACCACAACTTTCCATTTTGTACATTAATTATCTAGATGAAGGAACTGAGGGCATTCTGGCTAAGTTTGCAGATGATACAAAGATAGTTGGAGGGACAGGTAGTGTTGGGGAGGTTGCAGAAGGATTTGAACAGGTTGGGAGAGCAGGCAGAGAAGTGGCAGATGGAATGCAATGTGGGAAGTGTGAAGTCATGCACTTTGGTAGGAAGAATAGAAGCATAGAGTAATTTCTAAATGGGGAGAAAATTCAGAAATCTGAAGTGCAAAGAGACTTGGGAGTCCTAGTCCAGGATTCTCATAAGGTAAACTTGCAAGTTGAGTTGGTAATTGGGAAGGCAGTGTTGGCATTTATTTCAAGAGGACGGCATGGTGACTAAGTGGTTAGCACTGCTGCCTTACAGGACTCGATTCCAACCACAGGCAACTGTCTGTGTGGAGTTTGCATGTTCTCCCTGTGTCTGTGTGAGTTTCTTCCCGGTGCTCCAGTTTCCACCCACAATCCAAACAGGCTAGGTGGCTTGGCTATAAATTTCGCATAGCGTCTAGGGTGAGAAATGCAAGTGTCGGCTGGGGGGCTGGGTCTGGGTGGGATGCTCTTCGGAGAGCGGTGTGGGCTCAATGCGCAGAATGGCCTGTTTCTACACTGTAGGGATTCTGTGACCAAAATATAAAAGCAGGGATGTACTTCTGAAGCTTTATGAATCTCAGGTCAGACCACATTTAGTGTATCGTCAGCAATTTTGGGCCCTATACCTCAGGAAAGATGTACTGGCCCTGGAGCAGGTTCCAGATGAGGTACACAAGAATGATCCCAGGAATGAAAGGCTTAACCTATTAGGAACGTTTGAACTCTCTGGGTCTATAATCAAAGGAGTTTAGAAGGATGAAGCGGGATATAATTGAAACTTACAGAATTCTAAACAGACTAGAAAGAGTGCACGTTGGGAAGATATTTCTATTGACAGGAGAGACTGGGGCCCAAGGGCACAGCCTCGGAGTAAAGGGAAGACCCTTTAGAATGGTGATAAAGAAAAACTAGAGAGTGGCGAATCTACGGAATTCATTGCCACAGACGGCTGTGAAGGCCAGGTTATTGAATACATTTAAGCCAGAGATAGATAGGTTCTTGATTGTCAAGGGGATCGAGGGTTTGGGGGAGAAAGTGGGAGAATGGGATTGAGAAATTTACCAGCCATGATTGAATGGTGGAACAGACTCAATGGGCCGAATGTCTAAATTTATGCTCCTAAGTCTTAACGTCTTTTAGATCCTATTAAAACATATAAGATTGAGGATTTGACACAGTGGATCCTGAAAGATTGTTTTCCCTTGTGGGAGATTCCATGACCAGAATATACAACTTCAGAATAAGGGATTGCATATTTAAGCCAGAGATGAGGTGTAATTTCTTCTCTCGGAGGATTGTGAATCTGTGGAATTTTCTTGCAGCAGAAGGCTATTTAGGTTGGGTCATTAAGTATGATCAAGGCTAAGATAGACAGATTTTTATTCTGTAAGAGAATCAAGGATAATGAGGATAAGGCAAGAAAGTGGGATTGAATGTTATCAGATCAGCCATGATCTCATTGAATGGCAGATCAATGGGCTGAATGGGCAACTTCAGTTTCTACGCCTTACGGTCTTCTGAAGATTGCCAGAGTTGGGTAAGGAGTCAAATTAAATTGTGTCTGTAAATTGATGGGTTGTGTTTTCTAAACTCTGCTGTCAGTTCTTGTCAACATTGTGTCGAGGGTTCAAATTTTGCCCTTATACTTCTCAAAGAATAATGAATTAAATTGGAATATGTTTTAGACAGCTTATTGAATCTGCACAATTTTCTCTAGACTTCCGTTTTAAAAAGAAAATAACAAACGATTTTTAGTGATTCAAATTTTATAAATATACTTTACATTGTAAGCAAGAAATTTTTCAAGGAATCAGGTGGCTCAGTGCTAGGCACCCAGGTTCAATTCCACCTTTTGGTGACTGTGGAGTTTGCACATTCTCCCCCTGTCTGCATAGGTTTCTCCTGGGTGCTCGGTTTCCTCCCACAGTCCAAAGATGTGCAGGTTTGGTGGATTGACCATTCTAAATTGTCTGTAGTGACTAGTGATGTGCAGGCGAGGTGGGCTAACCGTGGTAAATTCAGGGTTATGGTGATAAGGATAGGGGGTCTGGGTGTGGCTGGAATGCTTAGCGGCAGGTTGGTGCAGACTCAATGGGCTGAATGATCTTGTTCCTGACTGTAGGAATTTGATTAATGATGGAAAGAAAGTTAGCCATTGTTCTTTCTTCGATTCATAGAAATCCCTACCATGTGGAAACAAGTCATTCACCCCATTGAGTCCACACTGACCCTCCGAAGAGCATCCCACTGACCCCATTCCTGTTACCCTCCATTTCCCCTGGCTAATCTACCTAGCCTGCATATCACTGGACAGTACGGGATAATTGACCATGGCCAGTCCACCTAGCCTGCACATTCTCTGGACTGTGGGAGGAAACTGGAGCACCTGACAGAAACCCATGCAGACATGAAGAGAATGTGCAAACTTCACATGGACAGTTGCCTGAGGACAGAATTGAACCTGGGCCCCTGGGTCTGTGAGGCAGCAGAGCTGTGCTCCTGTGCTGCCCCTTCATTTTCTGCAGATCTTTCCAGTTATTAGTTCAATGGAAGGAGGTGAGTAAAGCCCAAATATAATTCAGCATTTTTCTAATCTTGGTCTACTTAACATGTTTAATATTGAGAAGAATTCTGAATGTTTCAGTTCTTTTGTTTCTTTGATGTATCAATCAATGTATTTTTCACTTTTAATTAGAATGCACGTTCTAATTTAATATATTTTTCTAGCTCTCAGAGGAAGCAGCAAAAGAACAGCATCAACTGAAGTCCCTGCTTCGATGGCGAAGGCTCCAAGATGAGATTCAAAACTCTGAAGAAGAATTGCAAGTGCTGAGGTGAGCACAGCTACATTACACTTCAGTGATGATGCCCTGTCATAAGACATTGTCTGAAAAAATGATTTGAAACTTATAAAATAATAATGTAGAACATTTATTTAAATCAGACAGTTTGGGTAGTCAGATATTTGAAATAAACAGATTTTAAATGTAAAGTCAAAATATAGTTGTTTGTTGTGATTTGTGTAATTTTCAATTTTATGTTTAATCTTTCCTTGAAAAACAAGATGTAGAAGCTTGTTTTGGCTCAGCTGCCTTTGAACCCAACTTAGAGAATGTCCTTGCCTTCCAGCTTTTCAGCTTTGGTGAATCTCATAATGCAGTTATCTATTTTACCTACAAGTGGTTGCTGATATTTATTGCTTCCTTGCTTGATCTGTTTCACTTTCTTGCACAGTTAGTCCATTTTTCATTCCCAACACACTGCTTTTTGAAGTTTTTACTTCTCCATTGAAATATATAGAATTTTCAACATACAAGGATTCAGGACACTGTATCCATACCAACTCTTTGCTAAAGCACTGCAAATTTAAAATCTCTGTGACAGGGCTGTCTCCACAGACCTGCGTCATCATTTGTTTCAATTTTATCCATTTTTATTCCATGAAAAGTCCATTGGTCTCTATTTCAATCAGTTACTGTGGCAAAGCTTTCCATTCTGCAACAATTTTCTAGATTAACAATTTCTCCTAATGTAACTTCTCATGTAGTTAGTGATAACTTTCAGCTGACGAACTATTACCACTGAGCCTATGGCCAAAGGGAACAGTATTACCTTATTTGATCTATCAAGCTCACCAGAATTTAAAACTCTGTACTGAATCTTGTCTTAGTTTTGTTGATACCTGTAGAAATAGTCCACATATCTTAAGTGTCTAATCCCTGTTATCATTCTGGGGAAGCTGTGCTATGTGATCTGTATTGCTTTCACGTGGTTTTACTATGGAGAATTTTAAGCTGTGTAATGTTGTCTAATTATTGCCTTGTACAAATTTATTAATATATCTTTGTTATTGCATTTTCTGCTCTTATCTATTAAACCACAAACTGTCATTCTTCTTATGATCTTAGTAACTCCACTCAATTATGGTGAATTATGTAGCTAAGCCATTAGATGTCTTCTTTCATTGTTATCATTCAGCACCTTTCCGTACTTGCATTCCTTTTTTCCTCCCAAGCTATGCTACCTTGCTGTGTAATCAGTATGTACATTATGTTAACCTGTCCCCAAGTTCCTAAAGTCTTTTAGAGACCATTTCACTTTTTTCCAGATTTTGACTTTTATGACAACAGCTGATTGCCCTTGTACTCAGATCTTCACTACATAGGCTAGGGAACTTAAGGAAATAAATATTGATGTTTTGAAAACAGTTCACATTGCAGAAGAAGAAGTGCTGGAGGCCTTAAAAGGTATAAAGATGGATAAATTTCTGGGAGTGATCAAGTGTGTCCCAGAGAATTATGGGAAGTTAGGGAAGAAATTGTTGGGCCCCAGTAAAGAAATTTGTGTCATTCATATCCATGTGTGAGGTGCTGGAGGACTGCAGGGTGGCTAATGTGTCTTTATTTAAGAAAGGCTGTCAGGAAGTGTTTGGCAACTATAGACCAATGAGTCTGACATCAGTGGTGTGTAAATTGATGGAAGGGATTCTGAAAGATAGTATTTGCATGCAGTTGGAAAGGCAAGGACTGGTTAGGGTTAGTCAGCATTGTGTTGTGCCGACAAACAAGTTTACATCACAAACTTGACTGAATTTTTTGAGGACATAACCAAAAAGATTGAGGGCAGAGCGGTAGACATTGTCTATAGAGACTTTAGTCCGGCCTTTGACAAAGTTCTGCATAGTAGGCTGATTAGTTAAGTTACAGCACATGGGGTTCGGGGAGAGTTTGTTCATTGGAGACAAAATTTGCTTGGTAGTAGGAGACAGGTCAGTTTGGCATGTTTTTTGGACTGGACACCCGTGACCAACAGTGTCGCAAAGGAGCCAGTGCAGCGACCACTGCTTGTCATTTATATAAATGATTTGAATGAGAACTTAGGAGACACGATTAGTAAGTTATCGGATGACACCAAAATTGGTGTATAGTTGATTGTGAAAAAGGTTGTCTAAAATTACAAAGGATCTTGATCAGTTTAGCCAAGGGACTAAGGAATGGCAAAGGAGTTTAATTTGGATAAATGCGAAGTATTGAATTTTGGAACAAGGGCAGGATTTATATAGTTAATAGTACGTTGTCAGATAGAGAGACCCAAGGGTTCAGGTACATAGTTCTTTGTCACAGGTAAACAGGAAGGTTAAGAAGGCATTTTGTGCACTTGCCTTCATTGCTCAGAGCATTGAGTACAGGAGTTGGCATATCATGTTGAGGTCATACAGGACATTGGGGAAGCCACTTTTAGAGTCCTATGCCCAGTTCTGGCCCTCCAGCTATAGGAAGGATATTATTAAATTGAAGAGGGTTCAGAAAAGATTTACCAGGATCTTGCTGGGACAGGAATGGTTAAGTTATAAGGACAGGCTGGGACTATTTTCACTAGAGTGTAGGAGGTTGAGGGGTAACCATACAGAGATTTATAAAAACCAAGAGAGGCACCGATAAGATGAAAAGTGAAGGTCTTTCCCTTCAGGTGCGTGAGTTCAAAACTATGGGGGTATACTTTTAAGATGACGGGTGAAAGATTCAAAATGAACGAGAAGGAACTTTTTCGCAGATGGTAGTTCGTCTGTGGAATGAACTGCCAGCGGAAGTCCTAGATGCAGGTACAGTTACAACATTTAAGAGATTAGGCCGGTACATGAATAGGAAGGGTTTAGAGGGACATGGGCCAAATGCAGGTTAGTGGGACTTGTTTAGTTTGGGAAACTTAGTTGGCGTGGATGAGTTGGACTGAAGCATCTGTTTATGTGCTCTATGACTCTTTTGACTATATAAGATACCCAGAACAATTCTGATCATGGATATACCACTTCCAACCCTTTCCTAATCTAAGCAGCACTTAGCCCATTTAGCCATGTCTCATTTCTTCCAGTGCAGCATTTAACCTTTCATCAATGTTGTTACATTTTCTTTCATAATATAAGCCAAATACTTTGTAAAAATTTTCTCGCACTTCATATCCAACATTATCTGAAAGAATAATCTGCATATCCTCTTTTTCTGTCAAATTAGTTACGGCATCAAAATAAATTAATTTCAAACTTACTTGTGATCAATTAACTCCTGTTTTTAACAAGATTGCATTTTCTGATTAACCAGTTTACACTGCGTGGCATCCTCAATGTGCACATAACAATTATTTGCTACTTCAGTATTTCCTTCTGGTCACAGTGCCCTACTGAGGTGTTTAACCTAATCTTGTGCTGCAATGACACATTTGGATTAGGCTCTGTACATCAATCAGTACACTCTGTTCAATCTTGTGCTTCATATTCCATGTAATGAATGTACTTGAGGTGCTTCTTTGGAAGATTAGAATGAAGCTCAGAATGTGCCATGAGATTCAGGCTTTTTCTTGTTCTTTTGCCCACAAAATGATCTTCCTTTGACACACCTTGAGAACGCAAAAGGTGTACTTCCCAATGGTGCCTCAATAACAGCATTATAATTGTAACTTTTCACTGACTGACAGTGGTCAGTTCTTTACAGTAGCTTTGATGCCAGTGAATAGCATGAGGAAAAAAAAGAACAGCATAAATTTAGAGATAGTAGGAACTGCAGATACTGGAGAATCTGAGATAACAAGGTATAGAGCTGAATGAAACAGCAGGCCGAGCAGCATCAGAGGAGCAGGAAAGGTGACGTTTCGGGCCTAGACCCTTCTTCAGAAAATTTAGTATGTATCTTGAATTTCAAGTGATGGTGTAGTGTAGAAATATCAGGACTACCTGCTTTTATCTACTAACCAACAGTTATGAACTGAAGCACTCTTTCCCTTTGGTTTCCCCAAATAATCTTTGTTGCATTGACTCTAAGTTGTGCTGTGTTGTAAAATGGCCTGTAGAGCACTTATGACACTGCCGTTGGGTGTGGAGGTAACGTCATAGCTGAGTACCATACTATGATTCATTTTTGTCTGTGGTATCTCAGAATATGCAAAAGTTAGATTTGGGGCGCATGTATGTAAATTCACGAAGTCTGATTAATAAGGTTAATGAGCTGTAGGTGCAACAGTCATATGGGATTATGATATAGTGGTTCAGATCTGGTTTTAAAAAGCCAGGATTAGATGTTTAATGTTGCCCTGGTGAAAGGTGTTCAGAAAAGGTAGGGAAGGAGAATGGCATAAGCGATAGCAATTTTGATTAAGACCTTTTTTGATGAGGTAACAGCAATTCTGAATGAGAGGTTGAGTGATGATGGTGTAGTTAGTGTTGTATAGTGCATTTTCAAAAGGTGTTTGATAGAGTGGCATATATTAGACTGGTTAACAAAGTTGAAGCTTATGGACTAAAAGGGACAGTGTTAATATGGATAATAAATTTGCCACAGGTTAGAAAATAGAATTATGGTTCATAGATGTCTACTACACTAAACAGGTCCTTTAGCCCACTGTGTCTGTATGGGTCAAACACAACCACCTAACTATTCTAATCCAATTTTCCAGTACTTGCCCAATTCCCTTGTATGCCTTGGCATTGCAAATATTCATCTAAAGTGTTCTTAAATACTATGAGGGTTTCTGCCTCTACCACCAGTACAGGCAGTGAGTTCTAGCTTCTCACCATCCTCTGGGTGAAAAAATCTTGCCGCAACACTGTTTGCCTTGGAACTACACTGGACATTGGCTTCCAGTCACATAAGTACCACTTGACCATTATCCTCTGCTTTCCGTAACTTAGCAGTTCTGTGTCCAATTTGCCAAATTTCCTTCGACCCCATGGACTTTTACCATTGCTTTCAGTCTCTCATGTGGGACCTTATCAAAAGCCTTACGGAAGTCTGAGTAGACTACATCAAAAGCATGGCCGTCATATATATACCTGGTCACCTATTCAAAAAAGTAAATCAAGTTGGTCAGACGTGACTTCCTCTTAGCAAAATTATGCAGACTATTCTTGATCAACCACTGCATCGCCAGGTGCATTTAATTCCATTCCTCAGTATTGCTTCCAATGATTTCCTTATCACTGAGGTTAGATTGACATTTCATGGTTTATCACTTGCTCACTACTTGAACAGTGGTACCATATTGGCTGTCCTCCATGTCTATCGCACTGTTTCTGTTGAGAGGGAGAAATTGAAAATTATTCCCAACGCCCCTGCTATTTCTTCCCTTGCTTCATGCAACAGCCTGGGATGCATTTCATCTGTCCCTGAAGATTTATCTGCATTTAAGCATGCTAGATCACTCAGAACTTCCTCTCTGTCTGTGTTAACTTCTTTAAGTGTAATACAGTCTTGCTCCCTGAGTTTTATATCCACATTGTAACTTTCACTAGTGAATGCTGACATGATGTATTCATTTAGAACTCTACCTCCATCCTCTGGGTCCACACACAAATTGGCACAGTGGACCTTAATGAACTTTATTCTTTCCCTAGTTGTCCTTGTTTTTCCTTGCACCTTCTGTACTCCTCTAGGGCTTCTGTTATTTTGAAACGTCAGTATCTGCCATGAGCCTTCCATCATCTCTTTGTCCAATTCTGTATATCCTTTGACAGTCACAGTTCACAGAATTTGTTGGTCCCACCCTTTTCGTTTTGGAAAATTGTAGCCCTGTACTCTCCCTGTTTCCTCCTTGAATGTGTCCCACTGTTCTGACAAATAGATTGGCTGCTACAGATACAGGGCACAATGTTGAGATTTACAAATGAGACAAAACTTGGAAATATAGTTAATATTGAGGAAGATCATAAAAATATTCAGGAAGAGATGAACACACTGCTGGTACAGGAAAGGAGCAGAACCTGAAGGTGCTTGTGCTCAAATCTTTGAAGGTTGCAGGACAGATTAATGAAACTGTGAATAAAGCATATTGGATTGTAGGCTTTATAAACTGAGGCAAAGACTCCAGAAAACAGCAAGTTATACCACATTTATATAAATCATTAGTTTGGCCCCCAGCTGGAATTTTGTGCCCAGTCTGGGCACCACACTTCAGGAAGATTATGGAGAGAGTATGGAAGAGATATACAAGTGAGGTTCCAGCAATGAAGGATCACTGTCATTTGGATAGACTTACAACAGAGAAAGCTAAGAGGAGATTTGCTGTTTTTGAAATCATGAACTAATTGGATAGAGTTAATACAATGAAACAGTTTTGAATGTTAGAAGGCAGAAATCCCGTATGTACAGATTTAATGTGATTTGTGAAAGAGGTGATGCAAGGATTCTTTTTGCAGTGTGATCTTTAGATTGTAATGCTCTGTCAGCTAAGTTAGTTTAATTTAATAAATATTTAAATTAGAAAAATGTTGAGGTGGTGAATGGGACTAACCAGATGGTTCTTTTAAAGTAGTGTAGAACTGATGAGCCAAAGGTGGCCTCCTATGCTATACCATTGTAAGATTCTAATAACTCATCCTAGAAAATTGTGTACAGCTTTAACAGAAGAGCCTTTTCATTTCCCACTGGACTTTGCAGGACTGGAAAATGCCTCCATGAGCCTGCACAATCCAGCACTTGTCTCCTAGAATCACTGCAAATATGTGATGCTTACTCTAACTTTGTTAATGGCTTTAAGATTTCTGATAGAGAATTGATACCCTACTATATTTTGTGACTTTTTATGGAATCGTTTTCATTTTACAGACCTAACAAACAGAACACTTGTGCAGTGAGTGACTCTGGGTCAACAATTGTCAAACATGGTCTAAATGCAGGAAAAAATTTCATGCAAGTCCATTATCTAAAGGTAAGAACTTTAATAAACATTAATTCTACCCAGCAATCTCATGGGTACTGACTTGAATATATTCCATTTCAATTGACTGCAGAAACTTGCTCAAATTGCATCCTTCAGATAAGGATCACGATGATGATGATGATAGGTGTTAAGAGATCGCCTGGCATCGACTTAGGCACTGGAAAAGACAACAGCAGAAACAGCTCTATCGGCCCTGCAAAATTCCCCTCACTAACATCTGGGGGTTATGCCAAAATTGGGAGAGCTGTCTCACAGACTAGTTAAGCAACTGCCTGACATAGTTATACTCACAGAATCGTACCTTACAGACAATGTCCCAGACACCACCATCACCATCCCTGGATATGTCCTGTCTCGCCAGCAGGACAGACCTAGCAGAGGGAACAGCATGGTAGTATACAGCCAGGAGGGTATTTCTCAGGGAGTCCTCAACATTGACTCCGTACCCCATGAAGTCTCATGGCTTCACATTAGACGTGGGTAAGGGAACATCCTGCTGATTACCGCATACCGTCCTCCCTTGGCTGATGAATCGGAACGTGTTGAACAACACTTAGAGGAAGTATTGAGAATGGCAAGGGCTCAAAATGTGCTCTGGGTGGGGGTTTGCAATGTCCACCACCAAGAGTGGCTCGGCAGCAGTACTACAGTTTGGGCTGGTTGGGTCCTAAAAGCCATAGCTGCTAGACTGGGTCTGCGGCAGGTAGTGAGAGAACCAACAAGAAGGAAAAACATACTTGATCGCATCCTTACTGATATGCCAGCTGCATTTGTATTTGTCCATGACAGTGTTAGTAATAGTGACCATCGCACAGTCCTTGTGGAGACGAAGTACCGCCTTCATTTTGAGAATAACTTCCATCTTGTTGTGTGGCACTATCACCATGCTAAATGGGACAGACTTCACACAGATCTGGTAATTCGAGACTGGGCATCCATGAGGTGCTGTGGGCCGTCAACAGCAGCAGAATTATATTCCAGCACAATCCATAACCTCAAGGCCCGGCATATCCCCCACTCAACTGTTACCGTCAAGCCAGGGGATCAATCCTGGTTCAGTGGAGAGTGCAGGAGGGCAAGCCAGGAGCAGCACCAGACATGCCTGAAGATGAGGTATCAACCTGGTGAAGCCACCAAACAGGACTACTTGCACGCCAAACAGCAAAAGCAGCAAGTGTTAGGCAGAGTTAAGTGATCGCACCAACCAACGGATCAGATTTAAGCTCTTCAGTCCTGCCACATCCAGTCATGAACGGTGGTGGACAATTAAATAACTGGAGGAGGAGCATCCACAAATATCCCCATCCTCAATGATGGAAGAGCCCAGATCATCAGTGCAAAAGATAAGGCTGAAGCTTTCGCAGCAATTCTCAGCCAGAAGCGTTGAGTAGATGATCCATCTCGGCCTCCTCCAGTGGCCCCCAACATTACAGATACCAGTCTTCAGCCAATTCGATTCACTTCCACGTGATGTTAAGAAACGGTTGGAGACTCTAGAGCAAAGGCTATGGGCCCTGACAACATTTCAGCAATAGTACTGAAGACTTCTGCTCCAGAACTTGTTGCTCCCCTAACTCTCTGATGAAGGGTCGAGGCCCGAAACGTCAGCTTTTGTGCTCCTGAGATGCTGCTTGGCCTGCTGTGTTCATCCAGCTTCACACTTTGTTATCTTGGATTCTCCAGCATCTGCAGTTCCCATTATCTCTGCTCCCCTAACCAGTCCAGTTACAACACTAGTATCTGCCAACAATGTGGAAAATTGGTCAAGTATGTGCTGTACACAAAAAGCAGGACAAATCCAACCCGGCCAATTACTGCCCCATCAATCTACTCTCGATATCAGTAAAGTGATAGAAGGTGTCATCAACAGTGCTATCAAGCAGCCCCTACTCAGAAATAATCTGCTGAGTGATGCCCAGTTTGGGGTCTGCCAGGGCCCCTCAGCTCCTGACCTCATTACAGCCTTGGTTCAACTATGGACAAAAGAGTCGAATTCCAGAGCTGAGGTTAGAGTGACAGCTTTTGATACAAAGTCTGCATTTGACCAAGTGTGGCCTCAAGGAGCCCTAATAAAACTGGAATCAATCAGTATCGGGGGCAAACCCTCTGGTGATTGGAGTCATACCTGACACATAGAAAGATGGTCATGGTTGTGGGACGTCAATCGTGTCAGCTCCAGGACATCTCTGCAGGAGTTCCATAGGTTGTGTTCTCGGCCCATCCATCTTCAGCTGCTTCATCAATGACCTTCCCTCCATCATAAGGTCAGAAGTGGGGATGTTCGCCGATGATTGTACAACGTTTAGCATCATTATAGACTCCTCAGATACTGAAGCAGTCTGTATTCATACGCAACATGATCTGGACAGTATCCAGGCTTGGGCTGACAAGTGGCAAGTGACATTCGTGCCACACAAACGGCAGGCTATGACCATCACCAATAAGAGACAATCTAACCAGTGCCCTTTGAAATTCAATGGTGTTACCATCACTGAATGCCCCACTATCAACATCCTGAGGGTTACCATTGACTAGAAACTCAACTGAACTCACCACATTAACACAGGGCAGGCCAGAAGCTAGGAATACTGCGGCGAGTAACTCACCTTCTGACTCCTCAAAGCCTGTCCACCATCTACAAGGTACAACTCATGAGTGTGATGGAATACTCCCCACTTGCCTGGATGAGTACAGCCCCAACAATACTCAAGCTTGATACCATCCAGGTCAAAGCAGCCCACTTGGTAGGCATTATATCCACAAGCATCCATCCCCTCCACCACCGATGTTCAGTAGCAGCAATGTGTACTGTCTACAAGATGCACTGCAGAAGTTCACCAGAGATCCTTAGACAGCACCTTCTAAACCTATGACCACTTCCATATAGAAGGACAAGCGCATCAGACATATGGGAACACCACCACCTCCAAGGTTCCCTCCAAGTCATTCACCATCCTGAACTTGGAAATATTATCACCTTTTCTTCACTGTCGCTGGGCCAGAATCCTGGAATTCCCTCCCTAATAGCATTGTGGGTCAACAGCAGGAGGACTGCAGCAGTTCAAGAAGACAGCTCACCACCACCTTCTCAAGGGGAACCAGGGATGGGTAAGAAATGCTGACCAGCTAGCGGTGTCCATATCCCACAAATGAATAGAGAGACAGAGGAGAAGATCACGTTGAAGCCCTTATCTGTGCATCATCCATGTAAATTCACTTTCCAACATTGGATTGTTGATCTGCATCCCCCAAGATACTCTGGTTGTTGGATCAATTGAAATTTTTCATAGCTGTTATATAGAAGTATTGAGGGATATGGAACAAACCAAGTAAATGGAGTTAAGGTGCAGATCAGCCATAATCCTATTGAATTATGGCTCAGTGGGCTGAATGATCTACTTTGCTTTCCAATCAATTCAAAGTTGAATCCTAACTAGTGCACTCCGTATAACCAAAGATACTGACATCCATTGCACTTTCCCTACCAACACCTCTTTATAGCATGGAAGTGTTTATGTTGCTCATATGTTCTGTTGGAGTAACTTACAGTACTGCTGTATTGCTTCTATATGAGGAAGTCTTCTGATGCATTTCAACCTTCAAAAGAAATTTTGATTTAGTTGATTACTGTGCAGAATGTTATTTCACTTCACATATCGCTGAAAGGTTTGCCACGTTTCTGTCATCTTTGATTAATATTTTGTTTCATTTGGTTATCATTCTATCTTGTCTATTTTGTCTATTTTCTGCTTCCTGTATACTTTACCATACGAAGGGACTTCGGTTATGGGGTTATGTCAAACAGAAATATTTCAGTCATTTTTTTTCTAGTGTAAATCTAGCAATAGGATTTGGTTTTATTAATTTTGTACCTTTCAAATAACCTGGTTTTTATTAAAACACATTATTTGCATTGACACATACATTGACAATAATTGCGTTTTTAAAAGCATTTATGTATCTCAATGTAATCCGAAAGTGACCTTGGGGCAATGAAGAAGCTCTTGCTAAATCCTCAGATATTGCTTAGAATTATGTCTATTTTGAATCTTCACACAAGTTGCAACATTTTCATGCTAAGTCAGTGGTGAGTGGGGTTCCACAGGGCTCTGTCCTTGGGCCTCTACTGTTTGTAATTTTTATTAATGACTTGGATGAGGGGATTGAAGGATGGGTCTGCAAGTTTGCAGACGACACAAAGGTCGGAGGTGTCGTTGACAGTAAAGAGGGCTGTTGTAGGCTGCAGCGGGACATTGACAGGATGCAGAGATGGGCTGAGAGGTGGCAGATGGAGTTCAACCTGGATAAATGCAAGGTGATGCATTTTGGAAGGTCGAATTTGAAAGCTGAGTACAGGATTAAGGATAGGATTCTTGGCAGTGCGGAGGAACAGAGGGATCTTGGTGCGCAGATACATAGATCCCTTAAAATGGCCACCCAAGTGGACAGGGTTGTTAAGAAAGCATATGGTGTTTTGGCTTTCATTAACAGGGGGATTGAGTTTAAGAGTCGTGAGATCTTGTTGCAGCTCTATAAAACTTTGGCTAGACCGCACTTGGAATACTGCATCCAGTTCTGGTCGCCGTATTATAGGAAAGATGTGGATGCTTTGGAGAGGGTTCAGAGGAGGTTTACCAGGATGCTGCCTGGTCTGGAGGGCTTATCTTATGAAGAGAGGTTGACTGAGCTCGGTCTCTTTTCATTGGAAAAAAGGAGGAGGAGAGGGGACCTAATTGAGGTATACAAGATAATGAGAGGCATAGATAGAGTTGATAGCCAGAGACTATATCCCAGGGCAGAAATGGCTAGCATGAGGGGTCATAGTTTTAAGCTGGTTGGAGGAAAGTATAGAAGGGATGTCAGAGGCATGTTCTTTACACAGAGAGTTGTGAGAGCATGGAATGCGTTGCCAGCAGCAGTTGTGGAAGCAAGGTCATTGGGGTCATTTAAGAGACTGCTGGACATGCATATGGTCACAGAAATTTGAGGGTGCATACATGAGGATCAATGGTCGGCACAACATTGTGGGCTGAAGGGCCTGTTCTGTGCTGTACAGTTCTATGTTCTATGTTCTATGTTCTAATACATTTATATTAACAGGGTAAGTGGACTAGATTAGAACAGATGCAAGATTTACTCATGCAGATCTGAGGAACGGTCGCTGGATCCAAAAAATTAACTCAGTTTACTCCTTCACAGATGCTGCCAGACCTGCTGAGCTTTTCCAGCAACTTTGTTTTTGTTCAAGATTTGCTCATGGTGTAGAGTGTATAGTGCTAAGAAGGTGTTAGTGGTCTACTTGAATAGTTGCCAAAACAAAAAATGTAATTGTTCAGTCATTTGAGTGGAACTATATAGGGGAAGATGATGATAATCAAGATGGTGATCAGATTCTGTTTGATGTGCTGAAACCTTGCTTGATGCTTAGGTAATAGGTATGCATACTACATGTCTTGAAGTTACAGTCCTGTTATCGTCTATCACGATTAAGATTCTCTTTGATCTTACAATCATTTTTTTTGTTCAAAGGGTTATTTTGTCCTTCATTATCTTGAGAACAGAGTTGGACAAAAACAATTTCTGAAGTTTTTCAGGTTATTTGTGGAGAGATTTCATGGACAACTGATACTTTCTCAGGTGTGTATGTTTTGTGAAAATTATTCATAAGTATATTCTGCAGCCCTCCAGTTCTGTAAATGTGGGATATGGAATTAATAATAGTCAATGATAATAAGTATTAATGTTATATTATTATGATTATTAAGAATAATCAATAATCATCATGAATAATAACATTTTCTTTTATATTTTACCCATGAGGACACTAGACACTTTTCCCTAATCCAGTTTTTATGATGCTGTGAAGACAATTGGAAATTCCCTAATAGTTGGTGGAAAACTGTAGATGAAGTTCTCTATTTCTTCATTTATATGCACGCTGCAGTGTTTTAATACAACTCTATATCAGAGCTTATATTGTGAAGGGCAAGTGAGCACAGATTTAAGCATGCTGAAATAAACTGTCTTAATAAAAACTGAAAGAACTGCAGGTGCTGTAAATCAGAAATAAAAACAGAAGTTGCTGGAAAAGCTCAGCAGGTCCAACAGCATCTGTGAAGAGAAAATCAGACGTAACATTTCAGGTCCAGAGACCCTTCCTCAGAGCTCAGAAGAATTTTTTCTTCGCAGATGTTTCCAGACTTGCTGAGATTTTCCAGCAACTTTTGTTTTTAATTTTGTCTTAATGATAGTTCAGAAAACTGTGTTGTTGGATTGTAATTCCTGTTGTCACAGTTGTTGTTATTTCAAAATTAGGATTTCCTATACATGTTTATGGAGAACTTTTCAGAACTTCGAAGGTATGTAGAACCTTCTGTTAGAACATGATATTCACCATAAGGCTTTGGGAAGGGAGAAAATTGTACTTGGGGAATGACAGAAATTGAGGAAGAAGTTTCCATTAACATCGTAATGCCTTTTATTAATGTCCATTTATTGTTTAACAAATTAATCTTTTTCATTACAAAATAATTTGAATACTTGTTTTGCTATCTGCTCTGTATTTTCATAAGATTAAAGAATGAAACAGCGCAAGAGGAGTATGGCTATGCTGCCCATCCATTTAGTTCCCACTGTTGCTCCTCTCCATAGTTCTTCAATTTTTCTCCTTCAACCATTTATCTAATTTCTTTTTCAAAGTTATTGTTGTGTCTGTTCCCATTACTTTTTCTGAAAGTACATTCTAGAGCAGCAAAACTTGCTATGTAAAACAATTTTTCTTCATGTTGCCCTAGTTTCTTTTGCTAATCAACTTTTAGGTCTGAGAGCTAATGGTTATGGACCCTTCTGCAATTGGAAACAGTTTCTTCTCGATTACCCTGTTAAAATGCTTTATGATTTTGAGTTGCTCAGTCAAATTCTTGTTAGATTTATTTGTTCTTTGGAGAGCAATTCCTGTTCCTCTATCCAACAATCTGTAGCCTTTCATCCCTGAACATTTTCACAAATCTCTTCTGCAGCCTCCCTAAAGCCTCAATATATTTTATAAAGTGTAGTGCCTAAAACTGGCCACAATCTTCTTGGGCAGTATAATAAAATGTGAGGCTGGATGAACACAGCAGGCCCAGCAGCATCTCAGCATCTTTGTTTTTGTACATTGTATCAAACCTAGAATCCTGTATGCCTTTGAACAGTCTTCTAAACTAGTCTAGTCACATTCAAAGAACTGCTTACATAGATTCAGAGATAATGGGAACTGCAGATGCTGGAGAATTCCAAGATAATAAAATGTGAGGCTGGATGAACACAGCAGGCCAAGCAGCATGAAGGGTCTAGGCCCGAAACGTCAGCTTTTGTGCTCCTGAGATGCTGCTTGGCCTGCTGTGTTCATCCAGCCTCACATTTTATTGCCTACATAGATTGTCTGGTTTATCACTTTCTGCTTCCCCTTTAAAATTGTACTAGTTAGTTCATGTGACGCCATCTCATTTTTCCTGCCAAAATTATTTATTTTTCTCTGCATTTTATCTGCCATGTATAAACATATTTCATAGTGTATGTATTTTAGAAGTCTGCTATTATCCTTCTCACTGCCTACAACATTTTTGAGTTATGTGATACTTGCTAATTTGAAATTCTTAATTTGCAGAACTTGAAATTCTGCATATGATTTCCCAAGTTTAGGCCAATAATATATATCTAAAGGAACTGTGGCTCAATATACTGTCAAATTTTTTTTGAGTGCGCAGATGATTTGTTAAAGTGAATTGCTTTTAATTTCTTTTCATTGCTATGCTGCATGGTAACTTATATGCACTGATTTATGAACAGCTGTCCAGTGATAATTTATCCACATTCATATTGCCTGCAGTGCTCCACTGCATAACTTCATCAAAACATGCAATTAAGTTAGTCTATTCCAATAAAATTTCTCCTCAATAAATATGGGTTTTTCTCTGTACGGATCTGGAATGATCTGAAAGGAATTATTCTTGATTATGCGGTACCACCCATTATGGTAATCCCATGAAGACAGTGAAAAAATAAAAAAAAGGATCTAACAGGACTCAGACTTAAGGCTAAGCCCACCTAAGAGTCCTTGTTGAAACTTGAAGCCTATTCTTATAACCAGTGAATAGTTATTGAGAATCTTGTTTTACTCTGAAAAGCCCTTCTTGTTAACCCAAAAGTTGGCCACGCTTATGCATATTAGACCATGTAAACCCCTTGTTAGCCAAGAAGGTGGCCACCCCCGTGCATATTAGACCATGCAAGCCCCTAAAGAGCCCATTCACTAAATGATACAGATGGCAATGCACACAACGCTCTTCTTTAATCAACACATAATTTTTGAAGTGCCTCTTAATTTTTCCTTGGATTATTGTCGGTCAGCAATTGCCACCTGCTGAGTAGCCAGTTGTGTTGGATTGTATAAAGACTTCAGATATTTCTCTTACATTTTAAAAAATATTTTTATAAATTGATAATTTGCTCAGGTTTCTCCTTTTAATTCATTCACAGTCAGGGATTGTCCATGGAAGTTATTTTTCAAAACTGGCTGGACGTAGCTGGAATGCCAAAGGTAATTTCTCTTGTTTTCCATTGTAACATTAGAAATATCTAATTTGCTTGTCTTTAGATCACGCATACTGTGTTTTTAACTGCCCTATTTTGCACACGTAGGTGTTTACCAAAGACTGAGTGCAAATCAATTCCTGAAAATATATGTTTAAAAGGTTTTACCTAACAGGAATGTCAGTGAAATGTAAATTCAGTGTGAGCTACTTTAGGATTTACTTACAGCTTTACAATAGCAATCCTGCTTCAGACAAATTAATAAGTAATTACCTAAAAATAGGAAGGCAGTAGTAAATTTGCATAATTGCATCACAAAAGTACACTGAGACATTAGAGAAAATGCAGTAATGATTACTAAAATATTACTAGATTTGAGAAGTAGCAACCATTTGAAAAGAAAATGAGAAGGCTGAAACTCTTCGCAGGAAAGAAAATTAGAGGAGTTTTTTTGCAATAATGAAGGTGTTTGGACGTGAGACAGGTGTTTTATGTTATACTTGAGACCAGAACAGGGATGAAGAAATACAAAATAACCACAAACACAAGTAAAAACAGGGGAACGAGTTCTTTAAACAGGAATTGAATATGCAGCTTGCTGCCACTGGCTTAAGTAGTCAGCATTGATGCATTTTTGGGGGCTCGATGCTGACATGGAAGAAAAAGGAAGTAGAGGTGGGAAAAGAAAGGTGTATTAAATGTGACTTTTGTTGGGTATAAATACCATATGGATCAGTCATTCAGAGCGCTATTTTCTGTGCTATAAATTCTGTGTACTTCTGAATGATAGTATTAATAATAATATTGTCAAAAACAACCAGGAAAGAAAAAATAATACAAATTCAAGATATTCCTATTTAGTCTTGCACATAATTGTAGTCTTTTAACGCGGTTATTTTAGATTTAGCAAAATTAAACTCCCTTTGACGTTTGCAAGCAAATGCAATTTTGGGAGTAAATTTGAACAAAATTTGATGCTGAAAAGAGATTAAGCAGTGTCATTATTTTTATAATGTGGCTGATTTATTCAGTTTCCTGCAATTTTCAGTGTAATTTGATTATTGTGACAGTTCAAAATGGAACACTGGAGCAGGATTTAGTTTCTCTTTGCATGGCAATTAGGCCATCACAAGAGTTGCATGTCAGCAGTCTGAGTTGATGATTGATGTTGGCTGTGAGATCATCTTTTAAAATATTTTTGTTAAACAAGTACTAGACTTTTGAGGAACTTTTTTTTCTTAGATTTGTGCAAGTAAATGTGGAGACTCAAAGAATCGAATCAGAGAGTGATTGCAATATGGAAGGAGGACCTGTGGATTATGTACTTCCTCTCTAAAAACCAATTTCTTGCCATTGTCCTTTTAATTCTGTGTTTAAATTTTGCTGACAAGTCCATTATACGACAGCTACAAAGCATCTTTGGAAATCCACATGCATCACATTAGCACATAACACTCACCAACCCTATCTGTTATCTCATTAAAACCGAATTCAATTGATTAAACACAATATGTACTTATAGCAGAGCATCTTTTGTTCATAGAATCCCAACAAGTCCACACTGACCCACAGAGCATCCCACCCAGACCCATTCACATATAACCCACCTAATCTACACATCCCTGAAAACTACAGGCAATTTAGCATGGCCAGTCCACTTCGTCTGCACGTCTTTGGACTGTGGGAGGAAACTGGAGCACCTGGAGGAAACCCACGCAGACGCGGGGAGAATGTGCAAATTCCACACAGACAATTGCCTGAGGGTGGAATCAAACCTAGGCCCCTGGTGCTGTGAGGCAGCAGTGCCAGTCCATGATGACACTTAGTTTCCAGTCAGCACTGGGCCCTGGCTCCACAGATGAAGGCCAAAAGATTGTCACACTGAAAGGCCCGTACAGGAGGAGGCTGCTTCGCCAGGTCAGGAGGGCGGCACGCTAATGCTGGGAGGCTGCATGCCACTTTGGAAGGATGCCACTCCATACCGGGAGGCTACTGTGCCAGGCCAGGAATCCTTGCCAGAGACCAGTAATTGTCATTGTAGGCTGTAGTAATTGTCGTTGCTCCTCACCGGAGGTTGTGGAGACCAGGAGTCATTGTCAAAAGCCGAGAGTCAAAGGGAAGAAAAAGAGTAGTAGAAAACACACATGGACGAAAGAAAAAGGAAAAAGGAAGGAGAAGAAGAAGAGCAGGTGGAACAGACGGGTTCTGGCTGGGGCGTCCTACCTCACCACCAATTTGCAGCATTTGAGTGAATTCAGCAGCTGAACTGTTTCAACACATAATGTAGTCTGTGTTTCGACGACTTGATAGGTATGCTGAGCATAATGATGTTTTCCGATTGTCATACTGAAAGTAAACTCAAAGCCTACATACTTGTCTGCAACAATTGCAAATGCTGTAGATCCTACAAACACACAGAAGCCCAGAGTCTGTAAGAACCAACATATATTGTATCGTTCTGTGTCACTTCACCCCTGACATCGCTAAACTGTCTGCTTTGCCATGCACTCTGACAAAAGGGAATTGACTTTATTTCATAAACATGCTGTACATGTTTAAACAACGTGCTGTCAGTAATTTGCATAATGCCTGTTGCAATCCTGAAAAAACTACCCAGAAAGTCATGGACGCAAGTCTGGTTGGCTTAAATGCAGTTCTTGTGCGAAAAGACAAAGCAGAATCATAAAGTCAACAAGCAGATCACTAACACCTGTAGAACAATGTGATTCTCACACAGAGAGAAGCCCTCTCAATTGCCTGGATTATCTTCCATACAAATAGTGGTGAAAATGTGGGTAAGTTTGAAGTGATAACAGATCACTGGTAAACTTGTTCAATAAATCACATTGTAAACCACTTGAATAGAGCTTTTGATAAGTATGAGTTGACTATAAACCAGGCAAGCTGAACCTTTTGCAGCATCTGGTCAGTCTTGCTAATCGTGAGAAAGATGTTCCTGAACAACAACTAGAGAAGCCCAAACACAGTATAAACATCATTAATCAATGGCCTAGTGTATTATCACAACACTATTAATCCAGAAACTCAACTAATGATCTGGGGACCTGAGTACACATCTTGCGATAGTAGATTTTTAAATTCAATTTGAAGAAAACCTGGAAATACGGATCTTCTGATGACCATTGTTAACTGTTTGAAAAAAACCCACCTGGATCACTAATGTACTTCGGGGAAGGAAATCTGCTATCCTCACCTGGCCGGGCCTACTTGTGACTCCAGAGCCACATCAATGTGATTGACTCTCAACTACCTCCTGAAATGGCCACTCGGCTGTATCAATTGCTACAAAGTATCAAGAAAGAAATGAAACCAGATAGACCTCCTAGCATTGATCTAGTGGTGTGAATTTGGAATTTGGAATGAGCTACCAGAGGAAATGATGAAGGCTGGTACAATTACAACATTTAAAAGGTATCTGGATGGGTATATGAAGGCAAATGCTGGCAAATGAAACTTGTTTAATTTGGGATATCTGATTACCATAGATGAATTGGGCTGAAGGGTCTGTTTCTGTGCTGTACAGCTCTGACTCTATATTCATCTGATGAATCAGTACTCCATCGTGTTGAAAAACAGTTGGAGGAAGAACTGAGGGTTACAAGGGTACAGGTTGTATTCTGGTTGGGAGATTTCAGTGTCGACTACCAAGATTGGCTCAACGCCAGCACTTCTGTTCAAGTTGGTTGGGACATTGCTGTTAGACTGGGTCTGTGGCAAATGCTGAGGTTAGCAACAAAAGTGAGAAACATACTTGACCTCCTCCTTAGCAATCTGCTGACCGCAGATGCATCTGTCCGTGAAGGTAAGAGTGACCACCACACAGAGACAAAATACACACTCTGCATTGTGTTGTGTGCTACACTGTGCTAAATGGGGCAGAATTCAAACAGATCCAGCAACTCACTAGTGGGCATTCATGACGTGCTGCGGGCCATCAACAGCAGCAGATTCATACTCCAGAATATTCATGGTCTGGTATAGTCCCCATTCAATCAATGCAATTGAATCAACCCTTGTTCAGCTGAGAGTGCAGAAGGTCATGCCAGGAACAGCACCAGGAATACCAAAAAATGAGTTGTCAACTTTATGAAACTATCAGACATGACTACTTGCACGCCAAACAGCATATGATAGACAGAGCTAAGTGATCGCACAGTCAACGGATCAGATCAGAGCTCTGCAGTCCTGCCGCATCCAGTCGTGAATAGTGGTGGATAATTAAACAACTCACTTGAAAATGCAGCTCTAAAAGTATCCTCATTCTCAATGATGGAAGAACCCAACAGATCAGTGCAATAGATAAGGCTGGAGCATTCACAATATTAATCAGCCAGAAATTTCAAGTGGATGACCCGCTTCAGCCTGTTTCAGTGGTCTTGACATCAGATACCAACTTTTATCCACTTAGATTCAGTCTACGTAATATCAAGAAACGGTTGGATACACTGGATACTGCAAAGGCTATGGGTCATGACAACATCTGGCAATAATACTGAAGACTTGTGCTCCAGAACCTGCTGCTCTACTTGCCAATCTATTCCAGTACAGTTACAACACTGGCATCTGTCCAGTAATGTGCAAAATTGCCCAGATATGTCCTGTACACAAAAAGCAGGTCAAATCCAACCTGGCCAATTACTGTCCCATCAATTTACTTTCAATCATCAGTAAGGTAATAGGGGGAATCATCAGCAGTGTTATCAAGCAGCACCTGCTCAGCAACAGCTAGTTTTGGGCTCCACTAGTGCCACTCAGCTCCTGACCTTATTACAGCCTTGTTCAAATATGGACAAAAGAGCTGAATTCCAGAGGTGCAGTGACAGTGACAGCCCTTGACATCAGGCAACATTCAACCAAGTCTGGCATCAAGGAGCCCGAGCACAGCTGTAATCGGTTGGAATCAAGAGGCAAACTCTCCACTGGCTATAGTCACAACAGGCACATATAAAAATGGTTGCAGTTGTTGGAGGTCATTCACCTCAACTCCAGGACATTTCTGTAGTAGTTCATCAGGGTGGTGTCCTGGGCCCAATCATTTTTCAGCTGCTTCATCACTGACCTTCCTTCCATCATAAGGTCAAAAGTAGGGATACTTGCCAATGATTGCACAATGTTCAGTGCAATTCGCAACTGCTCAGATACTGAAACAGTTTATGTTCAAATGCAACAAGATCTGGACTATTTCTAGGTTTGTACTGACAACTATCAAGTAATAGTCGCATCACACAAATGCCAGGCAACGAACATCTCCAACAAGAGACGATCTGACCACTGTCCCTTGACATTCAGTGGCATTACCATCACTGAATCCGTTCCTCTCAATATCCAGGGGTTACCATGTGACCAGAAACTCCAATAGACTTGCCATAATGTGGCAGATAATTCCCCTCCTGATTCCCCAAAGCCTGTTCACCATCTACAAGGCATAAATCAGGTGTATGAAGGAATATTCCCCACTTTCTGGATGTGTGAAATTTGAACAACACTTAAGAAGCTTGACCACATCCAGGACCAAGTAACCCCTTCGTCTGGCACCACATCCATTAGCATCCGCTCCCTCCACCGATGCTCAGTTGCAGCAGTGTGGACTATCTGCAAGATGCACTGCAGAAATTCGCCAAAGATCGTGAGACAACACCTTCCAAACCCATGACAACCGCCATCTAGAAGGACAAGGGTAACAGATACATGAGAATGCCAATATCTGCAAGTTCCTCTCCAAGTCACTCACCATCCTGACTGGGAAATATATTAGCGCTCCTCCGCTGTTGCTGAGTCAAAATAGAATCATGGTGTCATAGAGATATACAGCATGGAAACAGAACCTTTGGTCCAACTCTCTATACCAACCAGATATCTGAGATAAATCTAGTCCCATTTGCTAACATTTGTTCCATATCCTTCTAAACCATTCCACAGTGTACCTTTCCAGATGCCTTTTAAGTGCTGTAATTGTACCAGCCTCCACAACTTCCTCTGGCACCTCATTCCATACACACACCACCTCAGCATGAAAACATTGTCCCTTAAGTCCCTTTTAAGTCTATGCCCACTAGTTTTGGACTCCATACCCCAGGGAAAAGACCTTGCCTATTTACCCTTTCCATGCTTCTCATGATTTTATAAACATCTATAAGATCACCCCTCAGCATCTGATGCTACAGGGAAAATAGCCCCAGTCTATTAAATTCCTCCCTATGCTCCAAACCTCCAATCCTGGCAACATCCTTGTAAATCTTTTCTGAATCCTTTCAAATTTCATGATATCCTTTCTGTTGGCAGGGAGATCAGAATTCCACACAGTACTCCAAAGTGGCCAAACCAATATCCTGTATAACCGCAACATGACCTCACAACTCCTATTCTCAATGCAGTGACCAATAAAGGCAAGATTTCCAAATGCCGCCTTCACTATCCTGTCCATCTGCGACTATTCTTTCAAGGAACTATGAACATGCACTTCAACGTCTGTTTGTTCAGAAACACTCCCCAGGACCTTACCATTAAGTGTATAAGTCCTGCCCTGACTTGCCTTTCTAAAATGCAACACCTCACTTTTATCTAAATTAAATTCCATGCGCCATTCCTCAGCCCATTGGCCCATTTAATCAAGATGCCGTTGTATTCGGAGGTAATCTTCTTGGCTGTCCACTATACCTCCAATTTTGGTGTCATCTGCAAACTTACTGACCATACCTCCTGTGTTCACCTTCAAATAATTTATATAAATGATGAAAAACAGTGGAGCTAGTACCCATCTTATGGCACTACACTGGCCACAGGCCCCGAGCCTGTAAAGCAACCCTCCACCACCATCCTCGGCCGTCTACCTTCGAGCCAGTTCTGTATTCACATGGCTAGTTCTCCCTGTATTCCACGTGATCTAACCTTGCTAACAGTCTGCCACGGGCAACCTTGTTGAATGCCTTATTGAGTCCATATAGATCACGTTCACCACTCTGCCCTCGTCAAGCTCTTTGTTAAATCTTCAAAGAACTCAATCAAGTTGCTGAGACATGACTTCCCATTCACAAAGCCGTGTTGATTGTCTTTTACAACATTTCTTAAATAGTGGCACCATGTTAGCCAACCTCCAGGTCTGCTGGCACCTCACTTGTGGCTATCGATAATACAGATATCACAGCAAGGGGCCCAACAGTCTCTTCCCTCACTTTCCACAGAATTCTAGGGCACACCTGATCAGGTCCCAGTGATTTATTTATCTTTATGTGTTTTAAGCCATCCAGCACCACCACCTCTGCAATATGGACGTTTTTCAATGTTACGGTTTATTTCCCCATGTTCTGTATCTTCCGTATCGTTCTTCACAGTAAACACAGATGCAAAATGTTCATTTAGTATCTATCCCAGCTCCTGCTGTTTCACACATAAGTAGCCTTGCTAGTCTTTAAGGGCCCTATTTTCTGCCTTTTGCACTTAATGTATTCGGATTCTCCTTAGCCCTATTTGCCAACGTACCCTTATGCCCTTGTTGCTGTCCTGATTTCCCTTTTAAGTATACTCCTACTAACTTTATATTCATCTCAGGATTCACTCGATCTCTGTTGTCTATAGCTGACAAAAGCGTCCTTTTTCTTGACTAAAACCTCAATTTCTCCAGTCAACCAGCATTCCCTATACTTACCAACCTTGCCCTTCACCCTAACAGGCTAATACTGTCTCTAGACTCTTGTTATCTCACTTTTGAATGCTTCCCACTTTCCAGCAGTCCCTTTACCTGTGAACATCCACCCCAATCAACTTACAAAAGCTCTTGCCTAATAGTGTAAAAATTGGCCTTCCTCCAATTTATATCTTTAACTTTTACATCTAGTCTGTCCTTTTCCATCACTATTTTAAAGCTAATAGAATTATGGTCACTGGCCCCAAAAGTGCTCCCCCACTGACACCTCAGTCACCTGCCCTGCCTTATTTCCTGAGAGTAGGTCATATTTTGCACCTTCTCTGGTGGGTACATCCACATACTGAATCAGAAAATATTCTTGTACACGCTTAACAAATTTCGCTCCATTGAAGCCCTTAACAATTTGGCAGTCCTAGTCTATATTTGGAAAGTTAAGATCCCTAAACATAAACACATTGTTATTCTTAGAGATAGCTGAGATCCCCTTACCAATTTTTGTTTCTCAATTTCCTGCTGACTGTTGGGGGTTCTACAGTACCAATTCTAACAAGATGTTCATCCCTTTCTTATTTCTCAGTTCCACCCGAATATCTTACCTACATGTATTCCCAGGATTATCCTCTGTAAGTTCAGCCGTAATGTTGTATCTAGTCAAAAATGCCACTCGCCCTCCACTCTTGCTCCCCTTTCTATCCTTTCTACCGCATCTGTACCCTGTGATAATAAGCTCACAGTCCTGTCCATCTCTGAGCCATGTCTCTGTAATCGCTATGCTTTCCCAGTCCCATGTTCCCACCCATGTGCTGAGTTCGTCTGCCTTACCTGTCAGGCCTCTTGCCTTGAAATAAATGCAGTTTAATTTATCAGTTTTACCTCATTCTCTGCTTTTTTCCTGCCTGCCTGACTGTTTGGCTTTCTCTTTTTCCCAGCTGTACCAGTCTCCCCCAGCCACAAGCAGCTCTAGCAAATCTCCCCGCCAGTATATTAGTCCCCTTCGAAATCAGGTGCAATCTGTCCTTCTTATACAGGTCGCTTCTACCCAGAGAGATTCCAATCATCCGGAATGTGAATCCTTCTCCCCTCACCAGCTAGTCAATCACGCATTCATCTGCTCAATTCTCCGCTTCCCAACCCTCACTAGAGTGTATGTGTGTGTGTGTGGGGGTGGGGGGGTTCCAGATTGCTTTGTGAGTGTTTGTGTATGGGGGGGGGGGGAGAGTTGGTGTGTGTGGTGTGTGTGTGGGGGGGAGGGAGTGTGTGTTTGTGTGTGTGTGTGTGTGTGTGTGTCTGTGTGTGTGTGTGTGTGTGTGTGTGTGTGTGTATGTGGGGGGGGGCGGAATGTTTGTGTGTGGGATTGTGTTTGTGTGTGTGGGACAGTGCGAGTGTGTGTGTGTGTGTGTGAGAGAGATAGAAAGTGTGGTGTGTATGTGTGAGAGAGAGACTGTGTGGGGGAGACTCTGTGTGTGCGTGTGTGTGTGTGTGGGGGGGAGACTCTGTGTGGGGGAGACTCTGTGTGTGTGTGTGTGTGTGTGTGTGGGGGGGAGACTCTGTGTGTGTGTGTGTGTGTGTGTGTGTGTGTGTGTGTGTGTCTGGGGGAGACTCTGTGTGTGTGTGTGTGTGTGTGTGTGTGTGTGTGTGTGCGCGCGCGCGTGCATGTGTGTGGGGTGGTACTGTGTGTGTGTGGGTGGGGACTGTGTGTGTGTGTCTGGCTGGGGACTGTGTCTGTGTGTGGCTGGGGACTGTGTGTGTTGGGGGGACACACTGAGTGTGTGTGTGTGTTGGGGGGGGCGACTGTGTGTGTGTGTGTGTGTGTGTGTGTGTGTGTGTGTATGTGTGTGTTGGGGGGAGCGACTGTGTGTGTGTGTTGGGGGGCCGACTGTGTGTGTGTGTGTGTGGGGGGGGGCGACTGTGTGTGTGTGTGGGGGGGGGCGACTGTGTGTGTATGTAAGAGACTGTGTGTGAGTGTGACTGTGTGGGCGGGGTCTGTGTGTGAGTGTGACGGTGTGTGGGGGGTCTGTGTGTGTGGGGGGGGTCGACTGTGTATGTGTGTGTGGGGTTGGGACTGTGAGTGTGTGTGTTGGGGGGGACTGTGAGTGTGTGTGTTGGGGGGGAATGTGAGTGTGTGTGTGTGGGCGCGGACTATAAGTGTGTGTGTGTGTGTGGGGGCGGACTGTGAGTGTGTGTGTGTTGGGGGGGGCGACTGTGTGTGTGTGTGTGTGTGTGTGGGGTACTGTGGGTGGGTGTAGGTGTGGGGTACTGTGGGTGGGTGTAGGTGTGGGGTGGTACTGTGTGTGTGTGTGTGTGTGTGTGTGTGTGTGTGTGGCTGGGGACTGTGTGTGTGGGTGGGGACTGTGTATGTGAGTGGGGGGACACTGAGTGTGTGTGGGGGTGGGGACTGAGTGTGTGTGTGTGGGGGCAGACTGAGTGTGTGTGTGTGTGGCGGGGGGGGGGACTGTGAGTGTGTGTGTGTGTGTGTTTGGCGAGTGACTGTGTGTGTGTGTGTGTTGGGGGGCCGACTGTGTGTGTGTGTGTGTGTGTGTGTGTGTGTGTGTGTGTGTGTGTGGGGGCGGACTGTGAGTGTGTGTGTGTTGAGGGGGGCGACTGTGTGTGTGTGTGTCTTGGGGGGGGGGGCGACTGTGTGTGTGTGTGTGTGTGTGTGTGTGTGTGTGTGTCTTGGGGGGGGCGACTGTGTGTGTGTGTGTGTGTGTGGGGGGGGGCGACTGTGTGTGTGTGTGGGGTGGGTGGGGACTGTGTGTGTGTGTGTGAGAGATAGAAAGTGTGGTGTGTATGTGTGAGAGAGAGACTGTGTAGGGGAGACTCTGTGTGTGGGGGGTCCTGTGTGTGTGTGTGTGTGTGTGTAGGGGGACGACTGTGGGGGGGACTGTGTGTGTGTGTGTGTGTGTGTGTGTGACTGTGTGTGGGTGTAGGTGTGGGGTGGTACTGTGTGTGTGTGGGCGGGGTCTGTGTGTGTGTATGTGTGGGAGTGGGACTGAGTGTGTGTGGGGTGGGGGTCGACTGTGTGTGGGGGGGGCCGACTGTGTGTGTTTGTGGGGGGTTGGGACTATGTGTGTGTGTGTGTGTGTGTGTGTGGGGTGGGCGGTGGGGGAACAGTGTGTGTGTGGGGTGGTACTGTGTGTGTGTGGGTGGGGACTGTGTGGGTGGGGACTGTGTGTGTGGGTGGGGGACACAGTGTGTGTGGGGGTGGGGACTGAGAGTGTGTGTGTGTGGGGGCGGACTGAGTGTGTGTGTGTGGGGCGGGACTGTGAGTGTGTGTGTGTTTGGTGAGTGAGTGTGTGTGTGTTGGTGCGACTGTGTGTGTGTGTGTGTGTTGGGGGGCCGACTGTGTGTGTGTGTTGGGGGGGGCGACTGTGTGTGTATGTGGGGGGGGCGACTGTGTTTGTGTGGGGGGGGGCGACTGTGTGTGTGTGTGGATGGGGACTGTGTGTGTTGGGGGTTACTGTAAGTGTGTGTGTGTGGGGGCGGACTGTGTGTGTGTTGGGGGGGGGCGACTGTGTGTATGTGTGTGTGTGTGGGGGGCGTGACTGTGTGTGTGTGGGGTGGGCGGGGACTGTGCGTGTGTGTGTGTGTGTGTGTGTGTGTGTGAGATAGAAAGTGTGGTGTGTATGTGTGAGAGAGAGACTGTGTGGGGGAGACTCTGTGTGTGTGTGTGTGTGTGTGTGATAGAAAGTGTGGTGTGTATGTGTGTGTGAGAGGGAGACTGTGTGTGGGGGGGGTCCTGTGTGTGAGCGGGGCTGGCGACTGTGGGGGGGACTGTGTGTGTGTGTGTGGGTGTCGGTGTGGGGCGGTACTGTGTGTGTTTGGGCGGGGTCTGTGCGTGTGTATGTGTGGGGGTGGGACTGAGTGTGTGTGGGATGGGGGTCGACTGTGTGTGTGTGTGTGTGTGGTGGGGGCATCGACTGTGTGTGTGTGTGGGGGGTTGGGACTGTGTGTGTGTGTGTGTGTGGGCGACTGTGTGTGTGGGGGGAGGGGACAGTGCGTGTGTGTGGGTGGGGACTGTGTGTGTGTGTGGCTGGGGACTGTGTGTGTGTGTGTGGGGGGGACATTGAGTGTGTGTGGGGGTGGGGACTGAGAGTGTGTGTGGCGGGGGGGGGCGGACTGAGTGTATGTGTGTGTAGGGGGTGAACTGTGAGTGTGTGTGTTGGGGGAGTGACTGTGTGTGTGTTGGGGGGGCGACTGTGTGTGTGTGTGTTGGGGGGGTGACTCTGTGTGTTGGGGGGGCGACTGTGTGTGTGTTGGGGGGGTGACTGTGTGTCTGTGTGTTGGGGGGCTGACTGTGTGTGTGTGTGTGTATGTGGGGGGGGGCAACTGTGTGTGTGTGGGGGGCGACTCTGTGTGTGTGTGTAAGAGACTGTGTGTGAGTGTGACTGTGTGGGGTGGGTCTGTGTGTGAGTGTGACTGTGTGGGGTGGGTCTGTGTGCGAGTGTGACTGCGTGGGGGGGTCTGTGTGTGTGTGTGTGTGGGGGGGTGTCGACTGTGTATGTGTGTGTGGGGGTGGGGACTGTGAGTGTGTGTGTGTAGGGGCGGACTGTAAGTGTGTGTGTGTGGGGGGGGCGGACTGTGAGTGTGTGTGTGTTGGGGGGGCGGACTGTGAGTGTGTGTGTGGGGGGGGCAACTGTGTGTGTGTGTGTGGGGGGGGGACTGTAAGTGTTTGTGTGTGTGTGTGTGTGTGTGTGTGTGTGTGGGGGGGGGGGTGACTCTGTGTGTGTGTGTTTGTGTGTGTGGGGTGGGCGGAGACTCTGTGTGTGTGTGTGTGTGTGTGTGTGTGTGTGTGTTGGGGGGGTGACTGTGTGTGTGTGGAGGGGGCGACTGTGTGTGTGTGGGGGGGTTGACTGTGTGTGTGTGTGGGGGGGGTGACTGTGTGTGTGGTGGGGGGGGCGACTGTGTGTGTGTGGTGGGGGGCGACTGTGTGTGTGTGGTGGGGGGGGCGACTGTGTGTGTGTGGGGGGGGGCGACAGTGTGTGTGTGTGGTGGGGGGGTGACTGTGTGTGTGTTGGGGGGGCGACTGTGTGTGTGTGGGGGGGGTGACTGTGTGTGTGTGTGTGTGTGTGGGGGGGGGGACTGTGAGTGTGTGTGTGGGGGGGGCAGACTGTGAGTGTGTGTGTGTTGGGGGGCTGACTGTGTGTGTGTGGGTGGGGACTGTGTGTGGGTGGGGGGGGACATAGTGTGTGTGGGGGTGGGGACTGTGAGTGTGTGTGTGTTTGGTGAGTGAGTGTGTGTGTGTGTGTCTGTGTGTTGGGGGAGGCGACTGTGTGTGTATGTGGGGGGGGGCGACTGTATGTGTGTGGGGGAGGCGACTGTGTGTGTATGTGGGGGGGGGCGACTGTGTGTGTGGGGGGGGGGCGACTGTGTGTGTGTGCGTGGATAGGGACTGTGTGTGTGTGTTGGGGGGGTACTGTAAGTGTGTGTGTGTGGGGGCGGACTGTGTGTGTGTGTGTTGGGGGAACGACTGTGTGTGTGTTGGGGGTGGGTGACTCTGTGTGTGTGTGTGTGTGTGTGTGTGTGTGTGTGTGTGTGTGTGGGGGGGGGCGACTGTGTGTGTGTGTGTGTGTGTGTGTGTGTGTGTGTGCGACTGTGTGTGTTTGTGTGTGGGGTGGGCGGGGACTGTGTGTGTGTGTGAGATAGAAAGTGTGGTGTGTATGTGTGAGAGAGACTGTGTGGGGGAGACTCTGTGTGTGTGTGTGTGTGTGTGTGTGTGTGTGGGGGGGGGACTCTGTGTGTGTGTGATAGAAAGTGTGGTGTGTATGTGTGTGTGAGAGAGAGACTGTGTGGGGGAGACTGTGTGTGTGGGTGGTCCTGTGTGTGTGTGGGGCGGGCGACTGTGGGGGGGACTCTGTGTGTGTGTGTGTGTGGGACTGTGTGTGGGTGTAGGTGTGGGGCGGTACTGTGTGTGTTTGGGCGGGGTCTGTGCGTGTGTATGTGTGGGGGTGGGATTGAGTGTGTGTGGGATGGGGGTCGACTGTGTGTGTGTGTTTGTGAGGGGGGGGCAGTGCGTGTGTGTGGGGTGGTACTGTGTGTGTGTGGGTGGGGATTGTGTGTGTGTGTGTGGCTGGGGACTGTGTGTGTGTGTGGCTGGGGACTGTATGTGTGTGTGGGTGGGGACTGTGTGTGTGTGGGGGTGGGGACTGAGAGTGTGTGTGGGGGAAGGGGGTGGACTGAGTGTGTGTGTGTGTGTGTGTGTGTGTGTGTGTGTGTAGGGGGGGACTGTGAGTGCGTGTGTGTGTTGGGGGAGTGACTGTGTGTATGTTGGGGAGGCGACTGTGTGTGTTGGGGGGGGCGACTGTGTGTGTGTTGGGGGGGGCGACTGTGTGTGTGTGTGTGTGTGTGTGTGTGTGTGTGTGTGTTGGGCTGACTGTGTGTGTGTGTGTGTTGGGCTGACTGTGTGTGTGTGTGTTGGGGGGGCTGTGTGTGTATGTGGGGGGGGCGACTGTGTGTGTGTGGGGGGCGACTGTGTGTGTGTAAGAGACTGTGTGTGAGTGTGACTGTGTGTGTAAGAGACTGTGTGTGAGTGTGACTGTGTGGGGTGGGTCTGTGTGCGAGTGTGACTGCGTGGGGGGGTCTGTGTGTGTGTGTGTGTGGGGGGGGTCGACTGTGTATGTGTTGGGGGGGACTGTGAGTGTGTGTGTGTAGGGGCGGACTGTAAGCACGTGTGTGTGTGTGGGGGCGGACTGTGAGTGTGTGTGTGTTGGGGGGGGCGACTGTGTGTGTGTGTGGGGGGGCAACTGTGTGTGTGTGTGTGTGTGTTGGGGGGGACTGTAAGTGTGTGTGTGTGTGTGTGTGGGGGGGGGGCGGACTGTGAGTGTGTGTATGTTGGGGGAACGACTGTGTGTGTTTTGGGGGGGGGTGACTCTGTGTGTGTGTGTGTGTGTGTATGTGTGTTTGTGAGTGTGTGTGTGTTGGGGGGGTGACTGTGTGTGTGGAGGGGGCGACTGTGTGTGTGTGTGTGTGTGTGTGTGTGTGTGTGTGTGTGTGTGTGTGTGTGTGGGATGACTGTGTGTGTGGGGGGGGGGCGACTGTGTGTGTGTGTGGTGGGGGGGTGACTGTGTATGTGTATGTGTGTGTGTGTGGTGGGGGGGTGACTGTGTATGTGTATGTGTGGGTTGGGGGCGACTGTGTATGTGTGTGTGTGGGGGGGGGCGACTGTATATGTGTGTGTGTGGGTGGGGAGTGTGTGTGTGTGGGGGAGGGCGACTGTGTGTGTATGTGGGGGGGCGGGGACTGTGTGTGTGTGTGTGTGTGTGTGTGTGTGTGTGTGTGTGTGTGTGTGTCCGTGTAGGTGTGGGGTGGTACTGTGTGTGTGTGTGTGTGTGTGTGTGTGTGGGGGGGGGGGGGGTCTGTCAGTGTGTGTGTGTGGGGGGGGGCGACTGTATGTGTGTGTGTGGAGGGTTGCAACTCTGTATGTGTGTGTGTTGGGGGGGACTGTGTGTGTGTGTGCGGGACTGTGTGTGTGTGCGCGCGCGCGCATGTGTGTGGGTGTAGGTGTGG
This sequence comes from Stegostoma tigrinum, assembly GCF_030684315.1. Classification (NCBI taxonomy): domain Eukaryota; kingdom Metazoa; phylum Chordata; class Chondrichthyes; order Orectolobiformes; family Stegostomatidae; genus Stegostoma; species Stegostoma tigrinum. The sequence continues at coordinate 57,361,370 of NC_081356.1, read as the reverse complement.
GGTGGTACTGTGTGTGTGTGGGGGAGGGGGACTCTGAGTGTGTGTGTGGGGGCAGACTGTAAGTGTGTGTTTTGGGGGGAGCAACTGTGTGTGTGTGTTGGGGGGGGGCGCGACTGTGTGTGTGTGTGTGTGTGTGTGTGTCTGTCTGTCTGTTTGTGTGTGTCTGTGTGGGACTGTTTGTGTGTGTGGGACTGTTTATATGTGTGTGTGTGTGTGTGTGTGTGTGTGTGTGTGACAGTGCGAGTGTGGGGTGGGACTGTATGTGTGTGATAGAAAGTGGTGTGTATGTGTGTGTGTGAGAGAGACGCTGTGTGTGTATGTAGGTGAGGGTTTGTGTGTGTGAGAGAGTGTGGGGGGTGTCCTGTGTGTGTGAGACTGTGTGTGTGTGGGTGTAGGTGTGGGGTGGTACTGTGTGTGGGGGGGACTGTGGGTGTGTGTGTGGGGGAGTCTGTGGGTGTGTGTGTGGGGGGGACTGTGTGTGTGTGGGACTGTGTGTAGGTGGGGGAACTGTTTGTGTGTGTGGGACTGTTTGTGGGGGGAACTGTTTGTGTGTGTAGGGGGGGAACTGTTTGTGTGTGTGTGTGGGCCTGTGTGTAGGGAGAACTGTTTGTGTGTGTGTGTGGGACTGTGTGTGTGTGTGTGGGGAGGGAACAGTTTGTGTGTGTGTGTGTGGGACTGTGTGTGTGTGGAGGGGAGAAACAGTTTGTTTGTGTGTGTGTGTCTGTGTGGGACTGTTTGTGTGTGTGTGTCTGTGTGTGTGTGAGGGAACTGATTGTGTCGGTGTGGGTGGGGGGAACAGTTTGTGTGTGTGTGTGCGTGACTGTGTTTGTGTGTGGGATTGTTTGTGTGTGTGGGACTGTTTATGTGTGTGTGTGTGTGAGGGACTATTTGTGTGTGTCTGTGTGGCACTGTTCATGAGCGTGTGTGTGTGTGGGGGGAACTGTTTGTGTGTGTGTGTTGGGGGGGGAACTGTTTGTGTGTGGGGGGAACTGTTTATGTGTGTGTGAGGGGAACTGTTTGTGTGTGTGTGTGTGTGTGTGTGTGTGTGTGTGTGGGGGAACTGTTTGTGTGTGTGGGACTGTGTGTAGGTGGGGGAACTGTTTGTGTGTGTGGATGTGTGTGTGGGGGGGAACTGTTTGTGTGTGTGTGTGTGTGGGCGTGTGTGTGTGGGACTGTGTGTGTATGTGGGGGGCGGGCAACAGTTTGTGTGTGTGTCTGGGACTGTTTGTGGGTGGGGGGAACAATGTGTGTGTGTGTGGGGAACTGTTCGTGTGTGTGGGACTGTGTGTAGGTGGGGGGACTGTTTGTGTGTGTATGTGAAACAGTTTGTGTGTGTGAGAGAGAGGGAACTGTTTGTGTGTGTGTGTGTGTAGGGGGGAACAGTTTGTGTGTGTGTGTGGGACTGTTTGTGTGTGTGTGGGACTGTTTGTGTGTGTCTGTGTGGGACTGTTTATGTGTGTATGTGGGGGGGGGGAGCTGTTTGTGTGTGTGTTTGGGGGTGGGAACTGTTTGTGTGTGTTTGGGGGGGGAACTGTGTGTTTGTGTGTGTTTGGGGGGGAACCGTGTGTGTGTGTGTGTGTGTGTGTGTGTGTGTGTGTGTGTGTGTGTGGGGGGGGGGAACTGTTTGTGTGTGTGTGTGTGTGTGTGTGTGGGGGGGGGTACTGTTTGTGTGTGTGTGTTTGTGTGACTGTGTGTGTGTGGGGGGGGAACTGTGTGTGTGTGTGGGGGGGGGAACTGTTTGTGTTGGGGGGGAATGTTTGTGTGTGTGTGTGGACTGTTTGTATGTGTGTGTGAGGTGGGAACTGTGTGTGTGTTGGGGGGGGGGGAATTGTTTGTGTGTGTGTGTGTGTTGGCCTGTGTGTGGGCAGAACTGTTTGTGTGTGTGTGTGTGTGTGTGTGTGTGTGTGTGTGTGTGTGTGTGTGGGGGGGGGGGGGGCGGTGGGGGCGGGTAGGGGGGAAACAGTTTGTGTGTATGTGTGTGTGTGTGTGAGAGAGGGAACTGTGTGTGTGTGGGTGGGGGGGGGAACAGTTTGTGTGTGTGTGTGGGACTGTTTGTGTGTGTCTGTGTGGGACTGTTTATGTGTGTGTGTGTGGGGGGGGTACTGTTTGTGTGTGTGTGTGTTTGTGTGACTGTGTGTGTGTGGGGGGGGAACTGTGTGTGTGTGTGTGTGTGTGTGGGGGGGGGGAACTGTTTGTGTTGGGGGGGAATGTTTGTGTGTGTGTGTGGACTGTTTGTATGTGTGTGTGAGGTGGGAACTGTGTGTGTGTTGGGGGGGGGGGGAATTGTTTGTGTGTGTGTGTTGGCCTGTGTGTGGGCAGAACAATTTGTGTTTGTGTGTGTGTGTGTGTGTGTGTGTGTGTGTGGGGGGAGGGGGGCGGTGGGGGCGGGTAGGGGGGAAACAGTTTGTGTGTATGTGTGTGTGTGTGTGTGAGAGAGGGAAC